>NC_058106.1:1138510-1408510 GCF_914725855.1 Thunnus albacares | reverse complement strand
AAGCCAGAAGGTGATTTGAACAATGTTCTGTGGATGGATGAGACCAAAATCAAACTTTTTTGCTTGAATGAGAAGCATTCTGTTTGGCGATGAGCAAACACTGCATTCCAGCATAAGAACCTTATCCTATCTGTGAAACAAAGTGGTGGTAGTATCATGGTTTGGGCTGCTTTGCTGCCAGGACAGCTTGCAATCATTGATGGAGCTATGAGTTGTAGGAGGACAACTGCTTGTTCGTTAATTGTGTTAACTAATCTTTGATTCTTAAGGATTGTATCAAGAAGAAGAAGAAGAAGCTCTCTGAGAGCACTGAAAACCAGAAGTGGAGCCGGCCTAGAGACTCTTTCAGAGCAGCCTGAAACGGCTTGATTCTTTCACAGCATTCAACGCCTCTGCATCTACAGAGATGCGCCACAGCCCACAGCTGACACGAGCTCTTTCACTGCAACACCGCTGGAGATGCTGCACCAACCACGCTGGAGATGCCAAGATGACGCCCCTACCACGACGAGACACCTCAATAGTAAGGCATAACACGGCTTTGTGATCAAGGGTTGATGTCAAATAAAGTTAAAGTTAAAGAATTTATTTAGAGAAGTTGAATTAGCTTTTCCTTTAGCATTCCCCGGTACAACACGTTTAGCCTTGAGTCACGCACTTTGAGCTACTCTTGCTGAATAATTTTCTTTATTAATTTTTTTTAATCATTCTTAGGCCTTATTTATTTTACTTTCTTTTTTTATTATTTTCTGTATATTATCTGTACATATTATATTAACTTGTGTTTTATCATGTATCCTCAAGATGTTTAGCTATGAATAAATGTCTTCATTTATCCTAAAAGCGTTTGGTTGTTTCTTTGAGCTGCAGTAAACGAAGTCACTGTTTGGGACAAGAACTTACGATCATGAGACTAATTCATTGATTAAATTGATCAAGGGTTAGTGCTCCCTCCTGGCACTAACCAAAAAGGAGGTGGTGCCCTAATGACGAGGTAATTCATTAATAAAATATTAATACTCCTACAGAGTTCTGAGTTGTACCAGCAGATTCTACAGGAAAATGTCAAGGTATCTGTCTGTGAACTGAAGCTCAACACAAAGTAGGTCATGCAGTAAGACAACACTAAACGGCAAGACGTTCTACCAAAGAATGGTTAAAACAGAAGAAAGATAATGTTTTGGAATGGCTGAGTCAAAGTCTTGACCTTAATCCTAAAGAAATGCTGTGGAGGGACCTGAAGCATGTAGTTCATGCAAAGAAGCCCACCAACATCCTTGAGTTGATACTGTTCTGTAAGGAGGAATGGGCTAAAATTCCTCCAAGCTGATGTGCAGGGCTGATAATCAGTTACCGGACACATTTGGTTGAAGTTATAGCTGCAAAAGGGGGTCACACCAGTTACTGAAAGCAAGGGTTCACATACTTTTGCCTCACACAAATATGTAAGATTGGATAATTTTCCTTAATAAATATATGAAACCGTTTTTTTTTTTTTGTTTAATTGGGTTAACTTTGTCTAGTTTTAGGACTTGTATAAATATCTGATCACATTTAGGTCATATTTATGCAGAAATACAGAAAATTCTAAAGGGTTCACAAACTTTCAAGCAGTATTGTAAATATATATTTACTTATCTATTTGTGGAAATATTGGAGGGACTTGAATAATGGCAAAAACAACATGTTGATGTAAGCCTGTAGTCATAACATTATCTCCAAAGCCTACATTATTAGTGGGAAGGACACAAGTGGTGATAGCATCTTTATTTCTATTTGTAGTGAGACTAAAATTATTATTAACAGGATGTAAAGAAGAGCTACCTGGGTCTGGGTCCCTCCTGTTCCATGTTGTCAGGAAGGCCAGTCTCCTGGATTTGGGCCCTTCTTCTGTTCTAAAAGCCACAATTTTAATTATAGAATTTGATGTCAGGTAACACAAAAAATTAAACATGTATCAACTAAAAAGTCTGATGACCATATATTTGTTATTGGTGATAAATATGATTCAGATGTCTATAGATATCTGAAAATGCGCCTTGTGAAAACAGATTAATATGACAATATCACAGTATGTGTAATTCTGTATTGATATATTTACATAATGTATATTGTGATATAGTACATTTTCGTATAATATAATAACTACATGGTAATGTCTGTTTTAGGCTTAATCTAATAAATGAAATACCTCAAATTAAGGTACTACATACTTTGATTAAAAATACCGTTAATTCAATTTTGCCATAAAGCAGTCCTACTCATTTATTTGTAGCAATTGTGAATTGTGGAACATAGAGTTTGGAAGGTATTATTCTGCTTATATCAGATATCATAGACTATCTGGTTGACAAACCAGCTGTGATGCTGTGATGTGCATTAAAACTGCATAATGTTTTTTCACACATTACATTTAATGAACTCCATGGACATTGGCTGAGGTGTTCAGTAACAGCTGAGCTTCAGCAGACAGTGTATACACACACGAGGGAGTGTGAAAGTGTGTGTACCTACTTGCCCAGCTGGTTCCTTGAAAGGTCGAGGGTCCTGAGCCGAGAGCAATTCCACTTACTGGGTGCGGGGAGTGTCACAATGTGATTCCCACATAATCTCAACGAGACCAGAGCCTAATGGGAGAATGAGTGTGAGGAGGGGTGAGATACTGTAAAACACACATTCATATTTTTCTTTCAAGGAATACACAGACCAGCTGGCTGACTGTATCACTGGTCAGCTTTCCTGTGAAGTGATAAGAACATAAACTCCATCTTTGTGTTAGCTTGTGTTAGCTGTGTTTTGCTGTCTAATGCTCCATGCTAATCCACACCACTGTACTATATGTTAGTGATAGAAGGCCACTAGCACTGTGTCAAATATAAGAAAATAAGGTTTGTTAGCAGCCTTAAAGCTAAATAATCTGCAGCTAGGCTGAGAAGTTTTGTACAGTCAATCTAACATCTGCTCCCTCATGGCTTCTCTTAAAAACACAAGCTAAAAAGGGAGTATAGTATAAAAGCATAAGTGAATATATAAAATAGGAATACATGTAAGTAAAATAAGTTACAAGTTGCTTACTCTGACAAACTCCTATATACGTACATGGTTTTGACTTTATAGTACTTTCTTGACACTTTGTCAATACAATGGCATCTTCAACCACATGTCCACTGCATGGCCACTATATACTATACTTGAGTATACATTTGGTCTGAGCTGTTTTTCTTCTTTCTTTGCTCTTTTTTCTGGTTCCATGCTCTCGTCACTTAAGGGTTCAGTTATCCAACAAGACAATGGTCTCAAATTCTGCATTCCTTTACTTTTAATCACCGTTGTTGCTCATTTCAGATTGTGGTTGCATGTTAACAGGATGGACATCTTAATTTCAATCTCCTTATTTTATCTGCTATTATTCTGTAGAGCTCCACAATCCAATCCCCAAACACCACTTTCAGTCCATCATTAGTGTTGTCAAAGTGAGCCAAATACTTCTGCATTTAAGGTATATATTATACACTGTATCTACCCAGACTGCAGAAAAATAATGTGAAGTCACTGACCCAAAACATGCGGCCAAACACAACAGCAGTGCCATCTAGAGGCTACTAAACACATCACACACACGAGTCTGACACTGTTTGTGTGTTTTATTTTTCATTTTAATTAATGTATCTTTATTTAACCCAATGTGAGCTGAGACAGATAGAATTCTGTCATAACACCTACAGATGTAGAATGTACAAACAGATCCAGATGATGGTTCCTACCTCCAGTTCAAATATATATGAAGGCAGCTCCTTCAGACTGTTGTCAGAGAAGTCCACCTCCTGCAGCTGAGTCCTCCAGAAGATGGAGATGGTGTTTGGAAGACTCTCAATCACATTGGAAGAAGCTCTGCATTGCTTCTGCAATAGAGGAAATAGAGGAATCCATTTGCTTTATTTTGTGGGAAAAGTCATTTTAAATTTACTGACTGAATCCATGTGTAGACATTTAAGTTTACAGTGGGTCATTGTTTCCCTGTGTAATCTTATGGGAACAAGATTAATGTCTAAATGAATGAAAATAAATACAGTTTGAACAAAATCTGTCAGAGTTGGGGATCTGTCATGGTTGAGCCCATGTTTTTTTTTAATCATATATTTTGTTCCAGTAAGACCCTAAAAAATAATCTGCCTCCGTGGCATGAACATGATTTTCAGCTGTTACCTTGTGTTTTTAAATATCCCAGTAAAAATCTTTATATATCAATATTAAGAGAATGCGGTTATATTCATTTTTTCCATAAAGCCTATCTCTTACTTATTATAAAGCCATATTCCATCCTTTCTCTTGCCAAAAATTCTCTTGTAATTTTAAGGGATAAGGCTGGCGTTATTCTATATTTTTTTTTATTGTCAACAAATCCCATGAATGACAAAATCCAACAATGTCCGTTTCGCTACATTTTCTGACTTCCCTCCCCTGTCTGTGAGTCTCCCCCAAGCCCACTGGTTCCAGCAAATGTACCTCAAACAGGAGAAAAGGTTTGTATTATTTGGGGGCTATTGTCAGTGGCAAATTAATCTACATTTAGTGTTCTGGTGAGTATTTCTGGCAGCAGGACAGTGTGTATGTGATTGAAGCAAAATAAGCTACAGTGTGTGTGTTCATGGTAATGAAGGAAAATGTCACCCAGTGCAGCAGTGTAGCTCATTCATGTCTATTTATAGTTTTTGGACAACAATGGAGCTCTACGGAACAGAGGAATAAGATATATCACAATACTTGTTAGCAGATCAGGTCGTTGTTAGTTTGGGTCTGAACATGGGACTTGTTGACAAGAAGAACAATACAACAACAATAATAAAAGACACTCATACATACATATATTGTGGAATGCAATAAAAATGTTCAAGGCTGACATTTGATGCAAACATTCACACAACAAAACATCTTTTAGATGTAGATGATGTAACACTGATAAAACAGATAAGTCAGAATCCATGACTGAGTATCATACCATCAAAATGTCCGTAAGGAAGTAGTTGATGGGAAGTTCACTGTTACATAATTCTATGAAAAATTCTATGACAAATAAGCCAAGTGAGCTCCTCTGAGTAATACGTAGAATATCAAATATGGACAACAGTAATTGGAATAATCTATTGCTGATGCTTTAAAGGGAAATCCTCTGAGACCAGCAGATACATTAAACAGGAAGTGGCATGTTGTCAGTCTGGTTTCTTACCAGTGGACAGGCCCAGGGGTCAGGGAAGGTGCTCAGTTTGTTCCTGCACACATTGAGGAAGCTCAGGGATTTCAAACAGTGCATGATAGCAGTGGGCAGACTGGTCAGACAGTTATCAGACACATCCAGCTCCTCCAGCTTACGAAAACCAATCCAGTTAGTAGCTGAAAGAATGGAATCAAAGAACACAACAAAAGTCTAAATAAGACCTGTACAAAGCCTGGAAATGGACACATGTAACATTGACTAGATTGGTCTTTGAATATGTTTTTATATTGTGCTGGTAAAAATATAGCAACCTATATTTATCTGCCATAAAGTATGTAAAGGACTGTAACAACCTTTATGTATTGATCAACAATATATCCAGCCCGTTAACAAAGACAAAGACAGGGGGCCCCCAGTTCGAGTCTGGCCAGGGACGTCTGTTGCATCTCTCCCTCCCTTCCTCTAGCAACATAAAATTTATCAACAACAAATTGAAAAGACTACCATTAATATTTATCAAGTAAAAATGCCAAATATTTCCTGCTTTCAGTTTCTCCAGTGTGAGGATTTGCTTCTTTTTCTCTGTTTTATATAATATTTGAAAAAGTATTATTTATTTTTTATTATCTTTGGGTTTTGAACTGGTAGTCAGGCAAAACAAGACATCTGAAGATATCTCCTTGGAATCTCGAAGACTGGGATGAGTATTTTCACTATTTTCTGATATTTTAATACTATTTTTTCATTGGCCCATTGGTCCATGATTATCTATATATGACTGATGACCACCTTAGCACAAACTCTCTGAATATGATGCATTTTTTTCTCAACTATAGGAATTATTGAAGACTGTCTGCTAGCAGCACAAAGATAGGCTATGGATACTGGTATACTGAAGGCTGCCAGCTGTTTCATCAAAATCCAAAGCAAAGAAAGATGTGTCTCTGCCACACTTGGAGGAGGCTTTAGAATACATTGTCAATGTGTTGTGAAGTATCTTTTTATACTTAACCACATTTTTGTGTTCCCTGTGAATTTTACAAGAACACCCTTGTTTTCTGTAAAATGTGGTAATCAGTGTTCTCTAGAAGCAGGACACAGAAGTGTGGGGACTTTCAAGAGCCTTAGATGTTCTGCATTCAGTCAGACTATGAAGGAGGCAAATCCTCAACTGGAACTCACCTCACCTTCATTTCAAAATTGTATTCCACCAGTCATGCCAGGTTATGTGACTCACGTACTTGCTGATGGCTTTAAAGGGAAACTTATTAGTATTTTTCAACCTGGACTCTGTTTCCCTTCTATTTGTGTCTAAGTGACGAATGGGGACAACAATTTTTGAAATGGGTCCAGTATTGAGCGAGAGCTCTTCAGCTGGAAAACAGACTGCGATGTAATCCTTTGGGGCAATAGTGCCCTAACAATGTCTGTCCAGTAAAAATGATTGTTTTTACCACTGACAGGCTCCAACTGTTATTATAAGTGTCTGACAACATTATGAAAAAGATCATACAGAGAAATAAAACGTTTTTCTTTACCTTTCACTTGACTTGGTCTGTTTGTTATTGTGTCTGACCAAGTCTCACTTTGAAAATCCTTTAGATAACACTAAGCTACACTGTCTGTACTCCAACACAACAAACTCCTTCTGGCATTCCTCTTTCCATCTCTGTCATGGCAGAATATTGAGCTATTTTCTACAACAACTCAACTCTCAACGCAAGATTTCAGAGCAAGACTTCTCCTTGTGCGAGACTTGATTAGACACGATAACAATCAAACTGGATCAAGCGAAAGGTAAAGAAAAAACGTGTTATTTCTCTGTAGGGTCCTTTCCATAATGTTGTCAGACACTTATAATAACAATCTGACGTTTTCAGTGGCAAAAACAAGCACTTTTAGTGGACAAACATTGTTGGGGCATTTTGGATGTACATTGATGGGGCGCTATTGCCCCAAACAATTACATTGCAGCCTGTTTTGTGGCTGCACTCTTACTCACTACTGGACACAAAAAGATGGGAAAACAGGGTCCATGTTGAAAAATACCAAAGTTTCCCTTTAAAATGCCTGGCTGTCCCTCCACTTGGGTTTCATGGTAGAGTATGTTAACGTTGAGTGCACCAGTTGTACTGTTCATTGATGCTAAAATTAAAAGTGTGTGTGTGTTTGTGTATTTGGGGAGTGGGGAGGGTTTCCATAGTCCTTTCCAACATGATGCCACCTCATTCAAAATTATCTGTAAATATTTTCTTTATCATGCCATTAGAACTAAAATCACACAAATATGCATTATATATAAATACATTTACATATAAGTGGAGTTGGGACATACTGATAGGGATGTCAAATAAGGCTGTGAGCTGGTTCTTGGCAGCAGAAAGTCTCTGGATGCTGGTCAGGTGGAGAAGTGCAGGTGGCAGACTGGTGAGCTGGTTCTGACAGAGATTTACCTGCTGTAACCTGAAGCGCAGGAGAGAGGGAGGCTGAGAGTCCACATCATATCCCAAAGTACCAGTTTCCTCTGAATGAGACAAGCTGCTATTTGTGCACATAATATTTTCATACAAAAAGCACTCAGGACCAAGTCACGGATTCAGTGTGTGCCCTACAACTATACTTGTGTCAAGGTAAGAGTCTTTAGATGAGGCAATACTTAAATTAATCTGTGTTGTTGTGGTTTTAGAAGCAGTTAGCATATGAATTAGAGCCATTTCTTGACGAATAACAAATGGATTCAGCATCTCTGCAATGCTGTCTGCCTGTAGCAATAATACAATGTAAGAATATTCCATTACAAATGAAAGTCTTAAGTAAAAGTACATACGAATAATTAGAAAAATGTACTTAATACTTAACTGCATTTTAGTGATGCCTTAATGTTAATGTTGAAGCTAGTGGAATTAGAGCTAATTTTAATGACTTTATATACTGCAGTTTTATCTACTGTATAAGACATTATTTAATCTATGCTCAATATACATATATTTTTCAATCTTTATCTAAATAACTAGTAGCCACAGCTGTCAGATGAATGTAGTGGAGTAAAAAGTACAATATTGTCCTCTGAAATGTAAAATAAAATAAAAACATTCAAGTAAAGTACATTAGAATTGTACTTAAGTACACTACTTGACTACATGTTATTTTTCAGCACTGTCATTTTTGATGGAAGCTACCAGTTTCTCTCTATTACCAGTCAGTTTTTGTTCTAAAGCAGGCTACCTGGAAAAACTCCCCAGAACTATCTGTAAAATAAACACACAGCTGAATTTGATGTTGATTCTGGTCTGACTGTGGGTAAGAGAAAATGTGCTGTATTTCTTTAAACACTCAGTATGAACTGGGCAATACTACTGTGGAAATATATTTGTCAAAGCCTGAAGTTTAGTCTTGAGAGATTGTAGGCCAGACAACCTCCTGACATGTACCTGGAGCAGATGACCTCCTGTGAGTTGTGAGCAGCTGGCAGCACTTTCAGCAGGTTGTTGGAAAGATCTAAAACCTGAAGGCAGATGAGACCCCAGGGCACCACAGAGGGCAGAGCAGCCAGGCTGTTGGATGATAGATCCAAGTGGGTGATACGTGAGGAGACATCCATGAACCAGTCCAGTTCTAACCAGGGCAGCTGCAGACCGCCCCAACACACACTGACAGCCTGCAAACACACAGTGCATGATATTATGGAAGAGGCAGAGAACAACATAGATTCACCCAGGACTCCCTCTAACAAAACATATTTTGGCCTTAATTATAATACAGTGTGATGCTTAGCTTCATGTCAAAGTAAGTAAAGTAAGTAAAGATCCATTAAATTTAATTTAATCCATTAAATTTATTTTCCATTAAATGTAGCCAGAAGCTCAGATTTTCCACACATGTTCAGTGAATTCATATATGATAGTACCACTATTTCAAAGAATGAAGCTTTTTTAAATGAATTAATGGAATGAATTGACTTTATTATTTGAAAACATTGCATTTTCAACTAGTGCCAATAATAATATTATTTTAATTAATAATATAAAAGTGCATATTATCATAGGTGGGTCATGACAGCTCATATATGGACATTTTAGTGTTTAGAAATATAAACTTGTTGGAAACTTGTAAAATGACTTTTTAGAGGTACATTTGTATGTACAAATCTGTAAAAACTCAGAATATTAGATATTAGATGGTTGCAGTGTACACAGTGTACAACCTCACTCATAAGAAATGTTCAATACAAGATTTGATAAGTATTACTGATCAGCTGCAGTCGATCATGAAAATGGACTTTGCACTCCTGTTTGTGATTTTTTTTAAATAAATATTACAAGCATAACAACGTGATAACCCTAACCCTCTGTCAGAGTTCATTGTTGGGGTTAAAAGCAAGAAGAAGAAACAATGTTAAACATAAATCCTGATTACAAATGGTGCTCTCCCCCAGCTGATTCACATGTATTGGTTCAGAAACACATGGTCCTTCATTTTGTTTCCAGAACACACACCTCCACTCCCTCTGCATTGGAGGTTTCCTGTAGTTTGAGTCTGAGAAGGTGTTTGCTGAAGGCTGGATGGTCCATCAGGGTGTATGAGGAAAAGCCTGCACCGTTCTGCATCAGGAAGCCAGCTATCTCCTCATTACCTGCAACACAAAACACACTATTGACTCAAGCTGTATTACGGTACCAGAGGTGACCTGGAACCACTATTGTTACAGCACTTCCGCAAATACACGGCTTTGCACTTTTCTACAGTGTGCTATTGTCTTACAGTTCTTCTCAAAGTCTCAAGGTGTGAATTCAGAGGTTACAGCATGGTTACAGAGCCGACACACATAGTTGCTGTATGTTGTGCTGTAGCTGTCTGTGACTGAACTTTGATTGGTCAGCCCGGGCCACTTGTGTTTTCTCCTTCAACTTTCTGATGCCAGTGGAGATTACTGATGGTGAATACAACATGAGGCAGAAGAGAGACTCTGTAATCTCCTGCTTTTCAGTAACAGACATCTAACAAACACATCTCCCAATCACCATTCTCTATCACAGTGTAGGAACATACAGTATATGGGTGATTTCATGACAATAACATCACTGTGTCACAAAGTAAATGAAGAAGTTACTGTGGGGAATAAAAGTAAAGAACAATACAGCCTGCTCTCATACGTTACCTCTGTGGGTGTTGTAATGGTGATATCTACAAATAAAATCTGACGCTCTACTTAAAATCAGAACAGTAGGACTGCTGTAACCTTTGTACCAAGTGTAAATCCAGCTCAACTCCTGTAAGCAGACAACATAAACTGTCAGCAGCATACATTGAACATTCAGGAAGTATTCAACCCTCCAGAGTATTGTGATTTACTGTTTGTTCACACATACAGATTTTACCTAGTCATTTCTAAGTGGATTTTGTCATTAGAAGTGCAGTATCACAGCTTTACACCTTCATTTAAATTTTTCTGAGGGTGCAATGTTCTAGTGCAAACGCAGCAGTGGGTCTGTTTGTTGGTTTAATTGATGTGTTATAGGACATGGCTGTTTTTTTATCACTTTAAATCCAGCAATGAATGAATCTTATTAACAAGCATCTGTGTAGCCATGGCTCGTACTGTAGTTTATATCTCTATGCCACAGAACTCCAAAACTAAAACCAATGAACAAAAAAGCAAATCTCTTCATTGCTATAATCGCAGCCAGTGTAGGAATGATGTCACATTAAATTAGTAGCTTGATGTTGGTAAATGTGAAGATGCAACAGGAAACATGCATTTAACACATTTTATTGTAAAGGTGCCTTTTTTTCACCACTGCTCAGCTGTAAAATGATTGGAGTAACACTCTTCTGTATGTTGCTATAATAAAAGGTGAGAAGGCATTTTACAAACGTCTGTAAGATCAGTTGGACTATACACAGAGTTAAGTGACTTTTATACAAAGACCTTATTAAATGCACACTGTCATGGTCACAAGCTGTCATCTCCTCTGCTGATTGATTGCCAAACATCAATAAGACCGTTCTTAGCCTGTCTGACGTACAATGAATGATAACCCTCATCCCTGAAGTATTTTGGTTTGTTTCTGTCAGCACCTATTTGCTAACCTAAGAGCCAAAGTAGCCCTTACACCCTCTCCCTGCCCACTTCCACTCCATTTGCACGTTCATGTGGAGGGTCTGCTGTATAAAGTGCCATCCCAAACAAATTAGCGGGGAGTGGAAGTGGGTTTTAAAACCCTTCAACAGCGAGCCTGCTGAAGACCTACTCCTTGTCTCAAATTTGGACTCCTCTTCTGTTCTTATCTTACTTGATTTCAGTGCGGCATTTGATACCGTCGATCATAATATTCTTTTAAATCGCCTAGCGAGCTATGTTGGCATCTGTGGCTCTGCACTTTCGTGGCTAACTTTCTATCTATCTGACAGAACTCACTGTGTCTCACTTAAAAATACTATATCTGAATACTAATAAAGTTAACTTTGGTGTACTGCAGAGCTCTGTGCTGGGGCCTTTGCTTTTTTCTGTCTACATGCTATCTCTTGGTGAAATTTTCTGCAGCTACGAATCAAATTTCATTCAATATCAAATTTTACTGTTACTCGGATGATACTCAGATTTACATACCAATTAGACCAAATGATTGTTCACAAATTGCAAATCTTGAATTATGCCTTGTCACCATTACAAATTGCCAATAAAACTGAGATGCTAGTTGTTGGCCTAAAAATCCAACTCCCTCTTCTTGCAGACCTTACTCTAATCTAATTACCCAGAGCTCCACAGTTAAAAACCTTGGTGTTATTTTTGACTTAGCTCTCTCATTCGATGTTCACATTAGGGAAATCGCTGAGATTGCATTTTTTCATCTTCGCAATATCTCAAAAATCTGCTCCCTACTTAGTATGATGGATACTGAAATTCTAAGACATGCTTTTGTTTCTTCAAGACTAGATTACTATAATGTCTTACTCTTTGGTCTACCTAGCTGCAGTATTTAAAAATAAATAAATAATAATAATAATAATAATAATAATAATAACAACTTGTGCAAAATGCTGCTGCCAGAATACTAACTAGAACTAGAAAATTTGACCATATTACTCCAATCCTAATCTCCCTTCACTGACTCCCAATTCAAGCCAGATCCGATTTTAAGGTGCTTCTCTTAGCTTATAAATCAGATCAGAACCAAGGAGTGCAAGGCAAGGGTATATGGGAGAGAGTATGGGCAAAATTAGGAGTAGGATATTTTTGGTTGAGTGGTGTTTATGATATTATGGACATTAAATGATATAGAGGATACTTTCAAGTGAGTGACATAATGACACATTACTAGTCTAAAGAATGAAGATAAAGTTTGAAGAACAAATCTTTGAGGGCTGCCACTGGCAATGCCAAAGGTTAATTGGCAACAAAGACAAAATTAAAACAAATGTTGTAAGCAAAAAAGTGTATTGGATATTTTTTACTCTTATGTTATGTAAGCAACTTTTGCTTCTCATTAGACAGAGGTAGAGAAGAAAAGTCCAGGGAGGAAGGGCAGATACAGATTCGGCCTTCCACTAAAATAAACTCCCTAGAGATACTGTGAATTAATTAAAAATAACGATTAGGGTGATGAATATGGGGTGATTGTGACACATACGACTGTATGTACAAACACCAATACTGAACTTCATACAGTATTTCTTCAGCCTAACAAACTTGGACTTTAACATGATTATGATAGCAAACAATTACAGACAGAGTGGTAATCCCGGAATGCGGTTTGGCCTTTGCACACTGTTCAGAGTCAAATCTGACCCACAATATTGAAACACTGTGAATTCTGTGTTCTTTTAGCCTGATCATTTGCACAGCTGAAACACACTCTTTGGGTGTTCTGAGCTAAATTTGACCCATATTATTCAAAGGCGCCATTCAAAATTGTTCTTACTTTTTTCACAGTCAATGAAATTACTGTGGCTGTTGTAGGTGACAGAGGACTATAGTGATACAGTATGTTCTGAAATAGACAGAAGTGAGAGTTGGTATGTGTAGTGTGTGTGAAAGAAGAAAGAGGAGAAGGAAAGGGCAGGATGGCTTGAATCAACAATTCAATAAGAAAAAAAAGAAATTTAATGAATATCAGTGGATTTGATTTTATACAATACGACTCTTTTTTTTTAATAAAAGTGAAGAGGTGCTCACAGCAGACTGTTTTCTTGTGTGTGTGTGCCCCAGCACTCTGCGGTGAACACATGGAGGAGCTGAGTTTTTTTTTTCCTTTTTCTTTTCTCCTCCTCTTCCCACCCACAGACACAGGCACTGCTACAAGCAGCAGAGTTTTTTCTCTCTCTTCTCTGTTCATTTAGCTAGGTTGCTCTAAACCAAAACTTTAAGGATTAAATCACCTGGTTATTAATGACTGATTAATGACTGATCTTTTCTGTGGCGACGTACCGCAGTGACTGTGCTAACAATGACACTAAGAAAAATGGCTTCAAAGTTTTTTGACTCTCCAGCCAAATGTGTTATAGGTAGGATAGCGGTTATGTGCTTATTAATAATATATTCCTTAAGTAATTTTCATGGCTTAAGAATCATGACCAATTATTTCACCTGTGACCCCAACTATGATAAATAGATATGTAGGTGGTGCAGAGTGCAGTAACTAATCGATTTCTTATTACATTATATCTGTATTTAATTGTTTTATTGTTTGTCTGTTTAAAAAGTTGAAATAGATAATTAAGAAAAGTTCTGCAATCCTTAAATATTATTTTGTGAGGATTAACTTATAAAGATGGTCTGACATATTTATTTTAATTGTAAAGTTTATGTAAACCCATTTTCAGAATTAGATATATGCTCTCATAGAATATAATCAAGTTCCTGTCTTAATAGAGATAAATTATAGGTTAATAAATGTCAAAATTGCTGAAGTGTTGTATAGATTACAAGCTGAGCGCCTCTAAATGGCACATTTAACATTGCCTGTTGTGAAGAGGTAGAAACAAGCATGAAATATCACAAAGCCACTGATACATGCGACAAGAGAGTAGGAAAAAGGCAGAAAGAGAAAGAAGTGTTGGGATGGTTTGTGCATGAGGGCATCATATATCAACAGACAGTGAAAAAGAAAGAAAAAGAAAGTAGGATTAAGAACAGGTCAAAAAGAAGAAGTTAGAAGAACTGACTAAACAAAAGACAGATAAAGGAAACACACAAGCTCTGGTGTAAGCACCTGTGGTAACAACAGCACCCCCACAGGTGGAAGGACCAGCCTACAGTCAACAAACAGACATTCAAGCCTCACAGCTCCTGCCAATACATGTGCATGTCTACCAACCAGGGGGTAATTACAGACCACAGCAAGGGTGAGGAAGACCATTGATGAGAGAGGGGGCTGGAGAGACTGCTTAATATGGTCGACCACCACTCAACCAACTGCAAAACACAATGAGGCCCAGGGATGCCTAATGACAACCTGTGCTGGGGATGTCACCAAATGGGACACAAGCAAAGAGACTGTCCTACCAACCCCTGGAAACTGTTGGTACAAACACAACTGAACAAACCCATAGACCCAATATTACCTCTTCACTGTACTTTGAAATTTGACAGTGATCAATCAGACAAAGACTATGAAAAATGTTGGGATGAGCTCTTGAACAAACGCCAAGTTCATTTGGTTGCAGAAGACATCTATGTGGGGCCACAAAGAGCAGCTGCTGCTGTAACTGCCAGAACACCTCACACGATGGTTTCAAGTCAAAAACTCCACACCATGTGACTTTGATAATTGAATAAGTATTTGAATCACATCAACTGGGTAAGCGTAGCAGGAGCAAACATGGTCCCCCAGAGTGAACCCTAACATCCACATCTCAGTAGACAAACAGATCATGAGGATATAGAACAAAACAGGAGATCAGCTGAAAGAATGATAGTGGATGACAAACCAGCCATGCAGATGGCATTCAGTGCAAAATAGGTGAATTTATTGCAGCTAATATTGGACTGTTTGTGGTCAGAATAAAAGTCAGCACAACCAGTAGAAATCAAATTGAAACCAGGGGCTAAGCTACCATATAAAAGACAATACTCTCCTACACTACAGGCAATGGCAGGGATAAAACATACAATAGAAGGTTTGTTGCAGGCTGGAGTGTTGATTAAAACCCAAAGCCTATGCAATTCTCCAATCTTTCCAATAAAGAAACCCCATTCAAATGATTACAGGTTGGTGCATGATGTACGCTATGGTAGATGTAGAAACCCTAGTGATACCTGATGTACATACTCTGCTATCAAACGTTCCATTAGACACTGAATTGTACAGTGTGATTGATTTATGTTCAGCATTTTTAGTGTGCCTTTACATCCAGATTTTCAATATCTGTTTGCATTCACATATTATGGTGAGCAGTATACCTACACTAGGATGCCACAGGGTTGTTGTGAGAGTCCATTTTCCATATTTAACAGAATGTTGCTTCAAGATTTGCAGCACCTAAGCATTGAAAGCACACACTGATACAATATGTGTTTGCTAATCTGTAGCTCATCAAGAGAACAGTGTGAAAAAGACTCAATAGCAGTGCTAAAAGCATTAGCAGAAGGAGGTCACAAAGTAAGCAACAACAAATTATAGCTTTTGTTGTCAAGATGCAGAATATCTTGGCAGAAGACTAATTGGTGAAGATAGATATATTGCTCCCCAACAAATTGAAGTAATAATTAAAGCACCCAAACCACAAACAGTAACACAAATGTTTTCCTTTTTGAGCATTGCAGGGTATAGTAGACAGTGGATGTGTGACTATGTATTGAAAACAGCACCCCTCAGGGCAATGATTAAAGCAACAGGGCAAATAAATAGTTTATCACAGTTGCAGGAGATAGACGAAGCCAACAGCGCATTTAAAGCCATTAAAGGGGAATTACAATTAGTACCGGCATTAGGCAATCCCAATTACAGTAAACCTTCTCACTTCTATGTGGCAGAAAGGTCAGGATATGCAAATGCAGTATTAATACAAGACACGCCTACTGGCAAACAGCCACTAGCCTACTATAGCATCAAGCCAAACGATACCTCAAAACAAATTCGGCATCATGAATGGTGTGGGCCACAGATGGCACGCCCCATGACTGTGAGGCACAAAAATAGTCATTCCTGAAGCCACGCCCAGACATGCACAAAGAACTGGTTGAAGCTGAGTTTGATTTGGCAGAAGAACAGAGCCCAACATCTGACTTATCCTCTCTCATCCAACCTCAAGAGGCAGCCAGCATTTGTAAAAAAAAAAGTGTTTGGTTAAAAAGGGGGGAAATTAAGACTCAAGAAGGTCCCCACACATGCCTCTGGTGAGGTCCTGTTGGTCATTACCTGACTCCAACCTCTATGCAACACACCTTGATTAAGGATGCGCATGGTGGCGAAGGCCATTGTGCAAGAGGGGAAGTGATACAGAAGATCCAGGGAGTTAGGAGACAAGGGAATTAGTGGTCACTCAACACTGCCCCCATCACCCGGCAGTTCTCTGCATCAAAATGTGAAGAACTCGCATAGTTTTTCAATAACAAAAACAACATATATTATCTTGTAAACACAGATGATCTCAGCAAATCCTGTAAAAATGATGTAACCATGGGAAAATTCACCTGTATTACATTAACTGAGCTTTGCAAGACTTTCACTGATTACAACTCCTCCACCTCACGTATTGACCCTGTACCTACTACATTATTTAAGTGGGTGTTCGACAGCGTTTCAAGTCATGTCCTAAACATTATAAATACATCTCGTCAAAGATGCCTTTAAAACAGCTGCTGTAAAACCTGTACTGAAGAAACCCATCCTAGATGGGAATGCACTGACCAGTTATAGGCCGATATCCAACCTTCCTTTCATTAGTAAAATATTTGAAAGGATAGTTTCAGTGCAAATAAACTCTTTTCTTAAAGAAAACAATATCCTGGAGGAATTTCAATCAGGCTTTAGAACATACCACAGCACTGAAAATGCTCTTACTAAAATAAGCAGCGACTTCATATTAAACTCTGATGAAAATAAGGTCTCAGTTCTTTTCCTCTTAAACCTAAGTGCTGCGTTTGATACGATTGATCATGATATCCTAATCAATCATCTGGAAAAGTGGGTTGGTCTTTCTGACTGTGTGTTAAACTGGTTCAAAACATACATCAAAGTTTTATGTGAGCCTTGGAGATCATGTGTCTGACAAATATGACAACTGCTTTGAGGTTCCACAAGGGAGCTGCCTTAGTCCGTTATTATTCTCACTATATATATGCAGATGACACACAACTGTACATCTCCACAGAACCAAATGATGCTGCAGCTATAAACTTCATTACTATCCATCTTATGGAAAAAAATAAATGGACGAGCAATAATTTCTTAAAGTTAAATGAGGACAAAACTGAAATCCTACTAGTCAACCTGAAAACAAAAAGAGAAATGCTGTTTAATCTGTGAAAATTGACTCTCTGGATTAAATCTGAGGTTACAAGTCTTGGCGTTATCTTAGATTCAGATCTAAGCTTCAGGTCCCACATTAATAAGGTGACGAAAACATCATTTTTCCACCATAGAAACATAGCCAAAGTACAGGATCGGTCAGGATCTAATATTAATTAATGTTCTGTGTTCTTCTACACATCCAGTAGGTCAGCTGTTACACACACAGTCCAGGTTCATACAGTGAAACGGTTTGGAGTAAAGCAGTCGTCCTCCTGATAAACCCTGAGCTCATTATGTCGAGCAGTGCAACAAAACTAAAAACTGTCGTTATCAATTTGACAGGACAGAGGAAACTATCCAGCTAGGTTTAGCCTCTGAAATATATATAATTTTTTAGACAGACAAGTGAAAAATTAATGGTTTAATTTCTATTCTAATTGTCAATTTGAAGAGGGAACCCAGTTTGGGGAACGAGAAAAAACAGGAAAAAATGGGAGGTGGATTACGTTTTTAATTCACATGAAAAACAAAATAATTTGTTTATCCTGTTATCAAACAAGTTGAACAGCTTTGGACGGAGTGTCCTGTGTCTAGTCTGCCGGAAAATAGAGGACATCAGCTGAGTAGGTGGTCCTTCAATGTTGCCCAGGACGCATTGCGTTTACACTACTAAATGAATGTGGCCACATGTGGCCCAGACCACCTCCGAAGGTGGTCTGAGTGATCGGATCTCAATCCGTCCTCAATGCGTCTTGGGTGCATTTACACCTGTATTTAGAGCTGTCCACTTGATCACCCAAGACGGATGTTAATACCAGGTGTAAACAGGGCCTGTAAGAAAGCTAAAAACTTACCTCTTCACTTTAGCCTTTAACTAGCTTTTTGCTCAGTTATGAACTACTGTACTTCTTATGCACAACTGTACTTCTTTTAAAATGCTGTATTTTACTTTATTTAATACATTCTATGTATTCTATGTTTTAACTATGTTTTTATTATATTTTATTCTTTTATTATTATTCTGTATGTAATTTGAGTTTCACTCTATCTATTTTATCTTATTTTTACTATCAAGAGGGCTTTATTCTATTTTCACTTAATTTTATAAGACCCACAGTGAGTTTAAACCTGTGGGAAGATGTTCTGGGGTAAGCTGAAAGAGGCTTATTTCGGTTAATCAAGACCGGTGGTGAGTCTGTGTCTGCTGGGAAAAGGGAGGTTCTGGTTGCTTATGAGAGACCTAGGCGCTGATTTATAGATTGTGTACATATGGCAAAATACTTTGAGTTTTCCCTTATTAAGTCTCAAACTACCGCCACTGAAGTACGCATTCTATATATTGTATTTTCACTTTATTTTATCTTATTTTTATTATTGTTATCAGGTGGGTTTCATTTTCCATCTTATGTTACGCAGGTGCTGTGGTCAGTGGTTGGTAGGTTTGAGAAAAGACTGTGGTATGTGTTTTTAACCCCCACAGCACCACTGAAGGTGGTTTCTTTCTGGGGCAGCTTCAGGTTGCACCCAAATACACTGACCATGGATAACTACCTCATGTAACCCCACTTCAAAAAATGTGAACTATCCCTTTGTTTCCTCTTTCCAAGTGGTGTCCATCTCAAGGCTACTTTAGGAATGCAGTCCTGGTCCATTCTGAGGACGTGTCCGAGCCATTGTAGCTGCTGATGTTTAATTTCCAGCACCACATTGCGCCAGTTGATGCTTTTGTACAGGTCCTCACTGGAGATCATTTCTGGCCAAAAGATGCGACATATCTTTCAGAGACATCCATTGTGGAATGTATTGATCTTTCTCTTGTCACTCTCAACCACTCACCAGCATTCTGAGCTGTACAGCAGAACTGATTTAACATTGCTGTCATTAGATTGGATCTCGGTTGTAAGGCTGTACTACTTTGACTTCCAGATGGTTTGAAGGCTTGCAGATGCACTGCGAGCTTTCCCAAGCCTTATGCTGATGTCTTTGCTGCATGCATTGTCCTTACTGAGGAGACTGAGGAATATGTTAACTCCTCTACATAATCAAGAGAGTTACCATCCACAGTGACTGGTGCATGTGGTGTTGAATTTATGCACATCGTTTGGATTTTGGAGATGTTAATGTTCAAATCCATCTATGTGGCAAATCTGTCAGTCCTATCCGTCTTCTTTTGCAGGTGAGTATGATTTGTGGAGAGGATAGTCAGGTCATCGGCATAATCAAGATCTTCTAGTTGAGTGAAGAGAGTCCACTCGATGCCTCTGGGCTTGGCTGAGGTAGTTTTTCGCATGGTCCAGTTCTTTGACTAAGATAAGACTAAAATGTCCAGACCTTTAGTCAACTAAGACTTGACAAAAAAAAAACAAAAAACGGGTGGAAAAAAACATTGCAATGGAAGGGTTAAGAGCAGGTTGAAGCCCTGGCTTTTGACTTGCAGGCAGCATTCCTACATATGTTAACCTCATGTTTTGGCATGGCATGGTTTTTGACCATATTAACATCCGACATCAGAACAGTGTATATATATATATACATATAAAGCAGGAAACCAGAAAAAGTATAATATGTCCCCTTTAACATCACTAGATCAAAACAACTGAATACTAATGTGTACGCACCTTGCAAACTGTCTGCATGAGATCAGAATTTGCAAAAACAAAACAACAGGGGTGAATACTTTTTGAAGGCACTGTAGAAATTATATTTTTGATTTGGGGATGCTGTATCAATGAAGCAGCTGAGACAAAATTTAAAGTAGTTTCTATTCACAATCTGCCACTCTGAGAGATGACGCTGATGATGTTTCATGTGTCCCTACCTGCTCGTGCGGCAGCGTACAGTGGCAGGCCGGTGATGACGGCAAACTCATCGCAGTGGATGGCACAGTTCTTGGCATCGGCATCGTAGCCTTGGACCAGCAGCCTAACCACATCCAGGTGACCCTGCTGGCAAGATGTGGCCAGCATCCAGTTAAGCAGGTCTCTCCTCAGACATGGACCTGAGAGGGAGCCAGAGACCCAACACTAGTCAGAGGAAAACTCATTTAGTCCATCGACAAATCTGGCAGATTTCCAAACAGGGAGAAACCATTTAAATGATTAATGAATCAACTTTCCATGACAACCTGACATGAGTTGAGACCCTGAATGAGACTCAGACAGATTCAGAGAGAATATTGTCTCGATGATGTTTTCTTTCAGTGTTTAAGATAAGGTCAAACATCATACAGGAGTTGTCTGTTTATATTCTTTCAAAGCTAAATATGTATCTACTACCATATTTTGAGCACCTGGTTATAATAACAAATATACACAGATTTACTCTGTATTCATTAAATGCTATTGCTATTAATGCTATTGATCTCTGTTAAAATGGTGTGCTTAAATTCTACTTTCCAGTTCAGCAGTTTAACTTGAATATGAAGAAGATGCTTTTCTCAGCTCTTTTCAGCATTGAGGCTTCTCTGGGCTGGGAACTTATATGTTACCAATCCATCTATAATTTTGTCATCCTGCTTGTCCATGAGGTATTTCTCTTATTTTGCTTTCTTGGCCTATTCTGTACACAAAAGTTTTTCAGGTTTAGAGGCTAGAGTTTTTCCTTATTTGAATCATGGGTCCAAGGACAAAGGATGTTGTATTGTTCTACAGATTGTAAAGCCCTCTAAGGCAAATTTGTGATTTGTGATATTGGGTTATACAAATAAAATTGACTTGACCTGACTTTTCTCTCTACCTTGGCTGTCTGTGTGTCATTTCAGATCGAGGATATGGATCCTCCAGGAGACTCAGCCTCACCTCTGTTCTCTCTCCCTCTATGTGTGTAGTTTACTTGTCTCTTTCCTTCTGTGTGAATTGTGTGCTTGAGTTTCAGCCAGTGCAAACCGTTTGCACTGGCTGAACACAGTTCTAAGCATGACCAGTAAATTGACTTGACTATGTAGAAAATTGAATTCCCTTTTAAATTATTGTAGAGTTTTAAAACATTAACTCTGATAGCAGTCACAGAAATATACCATGTCATAAATGAACAGTATCATATTCATCATGTCAGAGGTACAGGACATGAGCTGGCCTTTGATTAAAAAAGTTAGTAAATATACAGTGCTGCTTGAAAGTTTGTGAACCCTTTAGAATTTGCTCTATTTCTACATAAATATGACATTAACATGATCAGATTTCTGTGCAAGTCCTAAAACTAGATAAAGAGACATCAATTAAACAAATGAGACAAAAACCTTACACTTGTTCATTTATTTATTGAGGAAAATGAGCCAATGTTACATATTTGTGCCTGGCAAAAGTATGTGAACCTCTAGGATTACCAATTCATTTGAGAGGGAAATTAGAGTCAGGTGCTTCAATCAATGGGATAACAATCAAGTGTGAGGCTTGGAGGCCCTGCCTTATTTAAAGAAGAGAAATCTGGGTCTTCACTATCAAAGTCTGAGCTTCACAACACAGGTTTGTGGAAGTGTGTCATGGCTCGAAAAAGTAGATTTCTGAGGACCTTAGAAGAAGAGTTGCTGATACTCACAAGGCTGGAAAGGGTTACAAACCCATTTCTAAATAGTTTGGACCCCACCAGTCGACTTTCAGGCAGATCGTATGTTACATACCACCCCCTCCTGGATGGGATATGTATAATCTGTGATATTCTATTGACCATGTGTTGTGTTCTCTCTCAGGTGGCCCTGATCTAGTAATTGAGGGAGGACCTATAAAGAGGGCAGGAATATGGCTCACATTCTCTCTCTTCTCCATTTTCCAGCCTTGGCAGCAGCTGTTTTGTTCTTGTGTTTGTTTGCTATGTTTTAGCTTTGCCTCTGTTAGTTTTTGGTTTGTTTGGTGAGTCCGGTAGTTCTTATTTCTGTTAGGTTTAGTTCTTATGTAGGGTTAGGTTAGAGAGGAGAGCTCAGATCCTATGGCCCTTTGTGGGTTGGTCTGGGTGTCTCCTCTTCTTTTTTTGTTCGCTTTGGCCGCCTCACCAGTTTTTGTTAGTAGTTATTGTTGTTTGTGTTAATAAATTGGTTTAACTGTGGTGAATTCTCCTGGCTTTTAATTATGGGTTACAAAGGCCACAAGGGACCACAAGGTGACATCTATGAAACTAAAGGCCTCTCTTGCAGTGGTTACAGTCAATGTTCATGAGTCCACCATCAGAAGAACATTGAACATCAATGGTGTGCATGGCAGACTTGCAAGGAAAAAAGCCACTTCTCTCCAAAAAGAACATTGCTGCCGTCTACGGTTCGCTCAAGACCACATGGATAAGCCAGAAGGTGATTGAAAAAATGTTCTGTGGATGGATGAGACCAAAATCTAGCTCTTTAGCTTGAATGACAAGTGTTATGTTTGGCAATGAGCAAACACTGCATTCCAGCAAAAGAACCTTAACCCATCTGTGAAACATGGTGGTGGCAGTATCATGGTTTGAGCCTGCTTTGCTGCCTTTGAACCAGGACAGCTTGCAATCCTTGATGGAGCTATGAATTCTGACATGTACCAGCAAATTCTACAGGAAAATGTTAAGGTATCTGTCTGTGAATTGAAGCTCAACAGAAAGTGGGTCATGCAGTAAGACAACCACCCTAAACACACAAGTTGCTCTACCAAAGAATGGTTAAAGTAGAAGAAAGTTAATGTTTTGGGATGGCTGAGTCAAAGTCCTGACCTTAATCCTATAGAAATGCTATGGAAGGACCTGAAGCAGGCAGTTCATGCAAAGAAGCCCACCAACATCCCTGAGTTGAGACTGTTCTGTGGGAGGAATGGGCTAAAATTCCTCCAGGCTGATTAACAGTTGCTGGAAATGTTTAGTTGAAGTTATTGCTGCAAAAGGGGGTAACTCCAGTTACTGAAAGCAAGGGTTCACATGCTTTTGCCTCCCATGAATATATAAGATTGGATAATTTTCCTCAATAAATAAATTGAAAAGTCTAATTTTTTAGTCTCATTTGTTTAATAGGGTTCCCTGTTATCTAGTTTTAGGACCTTTTAAGACAAATCTGCTCATGTTTTAAGTCATATTTATATAGAAGTAGAGAAAATTCTAAAGGGTTCACAAACTTTCAAGCAGCACTGTGTGCTATTGAAAAGTATAAGGCAAGCCCTGTCCCTCACAGCATATATATGAAGCTGTTTCTTTTCCTCCTACCAGGTATAGAATCCAGCAGCTCTTTGACCAGGCTTGTGTGGCCATAGTGCGCTGCCAGGATGGCTGGGTTGCTGTTAGATGGCTCCTGGGGCACAGTGATATGAGCTTCTTTTAGGAGATAACACACACTCTGCAGATCACCATGCTGAGTGGCCACACACAGGAGACGTACCTAGAACACACACGATAAGAAAATCCCTATGGTGACTGGTAGCAATATATATAATTGATAAGGAATGTCATGATCAAAGCTTTTTTTGCCCCTGATGAGGATCCAGGTCATGTAATACTGACTCAGCCAGTGTTGAGCCCAGATAGGATATTTGTTTTTTTCCTATGCACTTAAGTGAGTGTCTGGCCTTCAGAATAAAAAAGATTAAATAGCTTTAAAATAGTGTAATTTGTTATTAATCTTTATAGGTACTAAAATAAACATTGAGATCAATCATTGGTGTCAGAAAAATACTGAGAATTCTTAACCATGTGTCCTAATAGAGTGACCCACTCAGAGCAGTTTATAACTGAGACACTGTGCAATACAGAACATATATAGAAGGATAAAGTACAGGCTAGCAGGGGGTCTGTACTGTGGCTAACATGCTGTGAAACTATTAGTGCAGTATACAGAATAATACAGTATTTTAGTGTTAGTTTTTTGGGCATCAGTTTTCGTTCTGAGCTTTAATTCAGTTGGTATGACAAATATTGCATTGAATTACTTCAAATGTTTTTATACAGAATTACAATTCCCCATTTTTAGAGTGAAGTCCAGAGGCATATTCCAGAAGTTGTCATGCACTCATTTTTTCTAATCTATGTGTGAAAGTTTTGTGTCCAGCTTGATGCTAACTGTTAAGTATGACGTCATACTATGTCTATGATGTATGCTGTGTATAAAGTTTACAGATGACATTATTGGAAGTTTGTTAAATCTGTAGGTTTATCAACAAAAACGAGTGACAAAAAACATCTTAACTGAAGACTTACTAACTTTTTCAGCTATATCTCAGTCTTCATCAGCAGGTCCAGTTTGCTTCCGAAAACCACTGGATTTACATTTTTGATATCTATCAATGAGGTTTGCCCTCAATTTTTTGGAGAAATTAATTTCCTCTTTTTTGATGATAAGAAGGGTTGTTGACAATCTTGATGGTGAAGTTAAACATCTCCTCCTCCTGGCTAAGGGCCAGGTCCAGGTCAATTTTAGGTCTCATATTATCTGTTTTTGTTGTTGATAGTCCTGTGACAGTTCTCATCTCACTGGTTACAACTTCCTAGTGGCTTGAATGGGAAAGTGTGTCCAAAATTTTGATACTTTTGGTACTGAACATTTGCGCTTACTGAACATAATCATCAATCTCACTGATGAGATATAAAAGAGAAACCCAGCAGGTGCAAAGAGATTTTCAAAGCTTTACATAATGTGCTATCAGTTTCCCTCTTCCGGGCCCTGGGCCTCTCCTTGGAGGCAGATGGTGTGGGTATTGGGGTATTGGGATTTGGGGGAAAAGGCTCTAGGAGAACAATCATCTCCTCACCCTCTACCTCACTGAAGGGTTTTGCGGTAACCTGGCTGGTGGTTGCAACAGCTTCTCCTGCTTGCTCTCCTTCCTGGCCCTGGCTACCTGCCTGGTTAGCTCCCTCAGCCCTTGCAGGCATATTGCTGCTGGTAGCTCTCTCCTCCATGAAAGGGTTGAGAAAACTCATGATTTCGTTGAAGCACCATGGCCGGTGGTGCAACAGAAAGAAAAATCAACAATAGCATAAGTAAGTAATAAAAATAACCTATAATTAATAGTTTAATATTTTTTAAGATTAATAAATTGATACGCAATTACCGCAGTTACCCGATACTGGAAATAGTTCAGACTAAGCCATTGGGGAAAAGCTAATTTATTTATTTCAAATGGTATATTTTTTATAAAAAGCAATATGTGTACTTTCTGATTCACCTAGCTTAATTGAGACATGGTTGGTATTTGTTTTTAGCTTGTGTAATTACTTCCCTACACTGCATAGCAGGAATCAATTACCAGACATCTCTACTATCTCTGACACTGTCTTCCATATTTCTTTTTTTGTTTGCTTATGTCATGGTAAAACAATGATGAATCGTACAGCTCCAGGAAACTGGAGACTGCAGTGATCAGTTTCTCTTCCACTGTCAATATGGAATGGAACAGATGTTAGCTAGGAACTTTAGTACAGTGGTTGCTGTAGGAAGAAAATCAAATCCTGATCTGCAATTGATTGCTGCTTCAGCGGTGTCGCTGCTAATTTGCATAAAGTTAAATTCAACATCAACTTGTCACTCATGGCACTGGTATCACGCTGCTCACTGCTGCCAAGGCATATGAAGCCCTTCATCGCCAGCTTTCATTGAAAATGAATGAATGCCAGCTGCTTTTGTTGCTTATGAAACTTGTGGGGGTGTGGGTGCACAGTTAGGCAAACAAAGACAGACACAAGACTGATAAATAAAAAAGTTTTGACAGAGGGGCTGTAACCATTTATTTTATTGTAATCATGCACTTAGTTTTTTGATTAAACTACAGCTGGGGCATATGGGAATGTTATTAGTTTTACAGGTATTTAGTCATAAACCAAATTATTGGACAAATTAAAATTTTGAATGGATGATGGTGCTAGATGTCATTGGGAGAGAGCAGGGGTCAAGAGTGCATTCTGCCCAGCACTGGACTTCCAGGAGGGGCTGCTAGCCGAGCTGCTGCTGACGTTTGCCCAGTTTGTTTCTCTGATAACTTAAGATCCAGACGTCCGATGACTAAAATCCTTCATCTGGTTAAAAGATATAGTTAAAAATGAACAAGATCTAAAAAGTTTATCATAAAAATGTGGCTTAAAACTGGATAAAAGTCAATTTATAACAGTTTCTGACAAACAACCACAACACCAACATATTATTTTGTATGGGTATACTCTTTGGTAGACACCATTGTGACAAACAACCACAACACAGATGTATTATCTTGTAAATGTATATTCTCTGGTAGAGTCAATTGTAGCAGACAACCACGCTGACACAACGCTTGTGCGTATATACTCTTTGGTAGATGTTTGAAAATTGTTGGAAACATTTGGGATAATGTAAGTACACAACTAAAAATAATATAACATAGGTCTGGTTGTTTTTAGACATTTCAATGCAGAATAGTTGCATATTATAGTTTTCAGTCTAAACCACAGTGGTGTACTGACTGACATTACCATCCCTGGAGCAATGCTGCTAGGGCGGCTAAAACATCAAATATCATATTGGCACAAATATTAAGACTGTTGTGGTACTGATTCTCGAGACTACAGCTGATCAGAGAGAAGCCTGAGAACCAGCTCCCAACAACATAAAAAAAAAAAAAATACAAAAATATTCACTTGGAGTAACAACCTCACTTAAGTTTCTGCACAATGAAAGATGTCCCTTTAACAAATGCCTCTTCAATAATAATGAAAAAATGCCTCTTCGATAAAAACAAACAAATGCCTCTTCAAAATAATGTATAACAAATAAACAAAATAATAAAATAAAGCCTGCAGGTGTTAAGCTTTCGTGAGAAAAGCAAAACCTCTTGCATGAACAGCACTAAAATCTACCTTAATGCAGGTAACTTTGTTGAAAGGTTTATTTTGTTAGTATTTCCTCAAGCTAAGCCCCAGAATGCTCAAAGGTACCCTCAAGTCTTGCTGTTTGATTACCAAAATGTATGCATTGATGTACCATTAATTCATGTTACTAACTTGGCTTCTTCCTCGGAATCTTTTGTGCTTTCTCATCTTGCAAGAAACTCCAGGATCCAAACTGTGGGCCTTCCTTGCAGGGATGGTGCAGGGATGGTGGCACAGACCTGTTGGTGCCCTGCCCTGGGATCTTCTCTGGCTATTGCTGCTATTATTATTACTAGTCATGTCTTTATTATTACTGTTGTTGTTATTGTTATTATTGTTGTTATTCTGCTTTTCTCTGTCAATCGGTCAAGGCAGATGGCCGCCCACCTAGAGCCTAGTTCTGCTTGAGGTTTCTTCCTGTTAAAGTTTTTCCTTGCCGCTGTTGCCAAGGGGTTGTTCATGGGGGAAATTGTTGGGTCTCTGTAAATTAAAGACTACAGTCTTCACCTGCTCTATGTGAAAAATGCCCTGAGATGACTTTTGTTGTGATTTGGTGCTATATAAATAAAAACTGAGTTGACTTGATTTTTGGATATTAGATTGACTTGTCTCCTTTTTTCATGGGAAAATGTATGTGGTCAATTTTGACCCTTACAGCAAATGTAACACAAAAATCAGGCACATCCTGTCCCTAAAAGATGCAGAAAAACTAGTTCACGCATTTGTTACTTCTAGGCTGGATTATTGCAATTCCTTATTATCAGGCTGCCCTAACAAGTCTCTAAAGACTCTCCAGCTGGTCCAGAATGCAGCTGCACGTGTATTGACTAAAACTAGAAAAAGAGACCACATTTCTCCCATTTTAGCTTCACTACATTGGCTTCCTGTAAAATCTAGAATAGAATTTAAAATCCTTCTCCTAACTTACAAAGCCCTTAATGGTCAGGCACCATCATATCTTGAAGAGCTCATAATACCGTATTATCCCACTAGAACACTGCGCTCCCAGAATGCAGGCTTACTGGTGGTCCCTACAGTCTTTAAAAGTAGAATGGGAGGCAGAGCCTTCAGCTATCAGGCTCCTCTTCTATGGAACCATCTACCGGATTCAGTCCGGGGTGCAGACACCCTCTCTATGTTTAAGAGTAGGCTTAAAACTTTCCTTTTTGATAAAGCTTATAGTTGGATCAGCCCTTAGTTATGCTGCTATAGGCCTAGACTGCTGGGGGACTTCCCATGATGCACTGAGCTCCTCTCTCCTCCTCCTCCTCTCCATCTGTATGCATTCATGTAACATCAATGCATGTCACTAACTTTGCTTCTTCCCCGGAGTTTTTTGTGCTTTCTCATCTCACAGGAAAACCTGAGTCCCGGGCCGAACCTTTGCGGTCCTTCACAGTCCTGATGGCATCCTTCCCTGTCTATTGATGCTTATACTTGTTGTGATTGTTGCTCTCCTGTCCCCCCTCCCCCTTTCCCTCTCTCTTTCTCTCTCTCAACCCAACCGGTCAAAGCAGATGGCCGCCCACCAAGAGCCGGGGTCTGCTTAAGGTTTCTACCCGTTAAAGGGGAGTTTTTCCTTACCGCTGTCGCCAAGTGCTTGCTCATGGGGGAATTGTTGAATTGTTGGGTCTCTGTATATTAAAGAGTACGGTCTTGACCTGCTCTATGTGAAAAGTGCCTTGAGATGACTTCTGTTGTGATATGGCGCTATATAAATAAAAATTGATTGATTGATTGAACAATAATTGCTCATTTTAATGTATAAGAAAATATAAACAAGTTATTTGTGGAACAGTGGAGGCTGAGGAGGTTGATCCTCCTCTATTTTTTGAGAGGCAAAAGGGAAATCAAAATATAAAAAAGAATATTTGGTTGAAATAAACCATTACAAATCTCAGTATTATTTATAAAATATGTTTTCTCTCTTTGGAAAAAATCCATTACTGAAATTCTGTTTAAAATGCTTCAACAGCGACACCTGCAGGACGGGAGGAGAAAGGGCAGTGTGTCAAGTGGTGGAAGGGGTGCAATTGGTGTAGGTGGAGTGGGGGACAGAGGAGGACGGGTGCCTGCTGACCTCCGCAGGGCAGGATCTCTTACATTGGACTTAATGTATTTCATTTTTTTTCATACTAATCTGTGATTGGCCATGACACGTAAAATGACGCTCCAAGGGAGGACGTCCTCCCTTACCAATCAACAACCTGAATGCAATACTGACATTGAGTTGGTCCAATGATATTTTCCAGAATTCAATTCTCTCCACTGTAAGGCAGAGTAGCAGCTCCTTGCATTAGCCAATGGCTTGTTGTAGCAGCCTGAAGGACTCTTTATACATCCATGGAAGGACTGTTAAGGACTGTTAAGCTAATGGGAGAAATTATCTGGAGTGTGCAGTGCAGCAGCAGCAGGACACTGCCAGGGAGGCTGGAGAGAGAAGAAACTGGAGAAACAACCAGGAGAGTTTGTCATTGTTGCTAATGATATCAGACTGGTTAAGCAGCAGCCATAAAGTTCTGTTAACTAACATACAAGATGACCAACGGCTACAAATGGATGTTATGACATGAATACTTCATCTCCATGAAAGAAAGAAGAAGACATCAGATAACGTGAGTCAGATACAGCTTCTCTCTCTCTGTCTCTTTGGTCGCTAATTTCATCTCTGATGGTTAAATATCTCAGTGTGGCTTTTTTGTGTTTTTTATCTGCTTAACAAGAATGCAGCAGAAATCATGTGTTGTGGGTAACATTAGTTTGCTTTTTTAAGTTACAGTAAGCTGTCTGGACTCACTCATTTGTTTTTAATTGAGTGGTTGTTCAGTCACCTTGTTCATGTTGTATGATTAGTGTGCAGGAGGTCTGGCTGCTTGCCTCTGACAGTTTCTTTAGTTCATTTTTAAGCTGAGCTGTATATTGAGTAATAAGCTTAAAGTAACTTGAATGACAAGTGTTAACTCGTGGTGTAACGGATCGTAACTTAGTTGATCCGTGATCCGTACGGATCACCCCCCTGGTTCGGCAGGCATATGAACTGCGGATTAATTGCAAAATTTAATGTCTCATTTAAGACAAAGTAAACAAACTGCTGTAAGTAAAAGTCATGGGCAGACAGTGTGTCGCTAACCGGGATTTTGAAGAGCAATGATCAAACCAGCATCTAATGTGTCCAATGTGACATTTGAGTTATGTTTATCTATTGTTTAATGTGCTGCAGCTGAGCAGCTAATTAGCTATCTAGCTGCTAAATGACGTTAGCGGTGAATGTTTGTTATCATGAAGTTTTGATGATGTGGACAGAGGCTGTTTCATTCACTGTTTCATGCCTCATACTGCAATAACTGAGCATTGAATATTTTATATATTTTATTTTATTTAAACATTGGACATCTTAAATGTGGTTTTCATTTCAGAGCATGGGCCAAAGTTCCTTGCGGTTTCTGGCTGTAAGTGTGTTACAGAATAAATAGAAAACAAAGTTTTATTTGTCTCCCCCCTTTTTTTCCGCTTATCCTAATAATGATCTGATCCATGACTCAAATCCGTGATACGATCCGAACCCTGAGTTTTGTGTTCATGTTAACAACCCCAGTGTTAACATGTCAGTTTTGTAGACATGCATTAATATTTCCTGATGTGAACCTACACTTTTAGATCTGTGAATGTTTTTAGTGTTCTCATAACGTGACTCAGTAGTGTGTATGGCCCCCGTGTGCCTGTATGCACTCCCGACAATGTCTGGGCATGCTCCTGATGAGTCGGCGGATGGTGTCATGGGGGATCTCTTCCCAGACCTGGATCAGGGCATCAGTGAGCTCCGGGACAGGCTGTGGCGGTACTTGGCAGCGTTGGATGCGCCAATACATAACGTCTCATAGGTGCTCAATTGGATTTAGGTCAGGGGAATGAGAGGGCCAGTCAATGGCATCGATGCCTTCCTCATCCAAGAACTGCCTTCACACTCTGGCCACATGAGGCCGGGCATTGTACTGCACCAGGAGGAACCCAGGGCCCACTCTACCATCGTAAGGTCTGACAACTGCTCTGAGGATTTAATCCTGGTACCTAACAGCAGTCAGGGTACCGTTGGCTATGACATGGAGATCTGTGCAACCCTACAAGGATATGCCTCCCCAGAACATCACTGACCCACCACCAAACCGGTCATGCTGGATGATGTTACAGGCAGCATAACGTTCACCACTTCGACTCCAGACTCTTTCACGCCTGTCACATATGCTCAGTGTGAACCTGCTCTCATCTGTGAAGAGAACGGGGTGCCAATGGCGGACCTGCCAATTCTGACGTTCTCTGGCGAATGCCAATCAGGTTGCACAGTGCTGGGCTGTGAGCACAGGGCCCATTACAGGACATTGGGCCCTCATGCCACCCTCATGGAGTGTGTTTCTGACAGTTTGGTCAGAAACATGCACACCAGTAGCCTGCTGGAGGTCATTTTGCAGGTCATCTAGCAGTGCTCCTCCTGTTCCTCCTCACACAAAGGAGTAGATACCGGTACTGCTGCTGGGTTGATGTCCTTCTACAGCCCTATCCAGGTCTCCTTGTGTAACAGCCGGTCTCCTGGTATCTCTGCTCTTGACACTGTGCTGGGAGACACAGCAAACCTTCTTGCGACCGCACGTATGGATGTGACATCCTGGAGGTGCTGGACTACCTGTGCAACCTGATTGGGCTGCAGGTACCGCCTGATGCTACCAGTAGTGACAAGGACACTAGCAGAACACAAAACTAGAGAAGAATCAGTCAAGAAGGATAAGGAGAGAGCAATTATCTGTGGCCATCACATGCAAAACCATTTCCTTTTTGGGGTTTGTCTTGCTTTTGCCTCTCAATTACACCTGTTGTCACTTTCATTTAAACTAAAGCAGGTGAAATTGATTCACAATCACTTGTGCTTCCTAAATGGACAGATTAATATCCCTGAAGTTTAAGTGACTTGGTGTTATACTGTGACGGTTAAGTGTTCCCTTAATTTTTTTGACCAGTGTATATAGTATAATATTATACCTGTATATATTATGGTTATGGATGAAAAAGTTACTTAGAAAAAACATTTTACTGGATGATAATTAGTGTTTTTTCCAGTGCTTGTTAATTAATTCAAACGCAAATCAGACCCACAAATACTAAGGGTGTATTGGTGTAAACCCTTTTCGAACATAATAGGAGGGTAAAATATTTAAATTTGCTTTTCTGAGTGCATGGCTGCACACTGCAGGTACCTGTGCTTTGGCATGGAGGGGTGGAGATTGGAAATTCAGATGCGGCGATGTCAGCAGCAGCAGCTTAGTAACAACAGGCACTTGACTACTAATTCAGCCCTTGACAGAGAAGGGCTGTCAAGGGCTGATTTAGCATCCACGTGTCGTTACTTGGCACTTGTGAGGAGGAGGAGGAAGAGACTACTCCTGCGCCAGTTTCTCCTCTACAACGTATTTTTGTGACAAATTTAAGCAAAGTGCTTTGTTTTGCCATTAAATTACTATATTAAATTTTAAGCAGCTAGTAAGCGGAAAGTAGGCTTCTTTGTGCAATGTGTGGGATGTAGTCACTGAGTGAAAGAGGAGGGGCTGCTCACAATCTGGCACTTGCGGAACATGCTGCCACTCCAAAAATCTGACCCATCAACATCATCATAAGGTAAACAAGAAATTGTTTTATTTTTATTGGTCGCATAGTCACATTTCAAATTGAAACAGTATTCACTGACTGCCTTGAGCCCACCCAGAGCTATGCACCAGGTTCCCAGTTGTTAATTTGAAGAAACTTCAGACACTTAACAATTTTTTAACTGACAGAAAGTACCTAGTTTGTATTAGTACTGACACATTAGATTCTTTCTTTAAAACTCTTTAATGAGCACATTTCCCATATACTACCAAATAACATAACCCTTTCAAAGAAATGTCTTAAGAATGAACAGCATGCAAAATTGTTGAAAAAATACTGAAAAAACTGCACATGGAACAACTCAACCAACTTAACCCCCCCCCATTATTCTTACTAGTACAGTGCCTGTTCGGAACAGGCTGATTGCTGGGCCAAGCTGATGGCTTGGTTTCTAGCCACTACTTCAACTCAGAGAAAAATTAATACAGTTGGTGTGAGATGTGAATGATAGACACGAACAACATGAAAGAAACTAACATTCTATTATACACAGATGTTACAATCGTTGATTATAAAAACAACGATTCTTATTTTCAGATGATTATCCACTACTTAAAACATGCTTATGAATATTATATTCCATTTCTGCCATGTCCATTCCACTAGATGCCACTGAAATCTGCACACTGCGACTTAAATGTTAAATATCTGCAAATTAGTATAAAATTAAGAGACCTGTAAAATAAAGCCTTACCATTTGTCTCAGACTTTGGTGTGCATTATTCCTCTGCGAAACGTGTTTAGCATTGTTGTGGTTTGAACCCAGTGTCTAACAGCTTTAACTTACTGGATCAGCAACTGTCACTGGCTATGCTGGTTACTTCTCCCATACTGCCTCATTCACAAACAGTGCGTATGCACAAATCTCACTTTATTAAGATTAAATATTTTTTCAGGCAAGAAAGTAACCATGTAGATTCCAAATATGTGGTCAGTTTATCCAAATAACACCCATTTGTTAATCTGTTGCGACGTTTTCAGAGATGTGAGGAGCTGCTGGCCAGGTGAAAGGGTCATCTCAGCTGCTAGCAGCCCGAGTCCTGCGTCATCATCCCGGGGAGAAAATGATCTGATGAACTGATCTGTGCAGCTCTTTGGTGATTCACTGCTAGTTCTAATGTCTCCGTAGCATTTTTGATATACGATATAATCTTCTTGGAAGATAAATGGTGGAGTCACAGATTATTTGTAGCTCCTACATTAGTTTGTCTGACTGCAAGTTACAGTGAAGCTTCATGTTCTTTCTGGACAGAACAGCAGCACTGCCCCTGGGGCTCTATATGTACAGATATCACCACATTTACATAAATATAAATGTATTAAAAACAAACAGATTAGTCAATATTAAATTTTGTTTTATTTTATTAAGCGTCTTCCCATCCTCAGAGGTTTGTACTCCCGAGTTGAACTTGCCCAGTGCTCAACACACTGGCGCCAGAACAGGGAGGACAATGAGACTTTTTATGTCCCCACTTTCAGGTTTTATGGTAGTAAATGAACGATTAAATGAAGGTAAACGCAGTGAACCAACATGCGTAATGGCACTGCACTCTGGCGCAGCACCTCAGAGGCTTCAGATTTATCAACATATCAGTCCTACTGCCTTAATGAACTGAAGGGAAAAGGGCTTCATACACTATAACGCAGCTGTGGACAGCAGATACTGTCAGAATCACCCAGATTCATTTACAGATCAGTACAGATGCTTTAACCTCATTAAACGTTATTTCTATGCCCATTTTGGCTGGAGAATGTTTCATTGTTTTTTATTTTAGGCATTAATCCATTATTGCAGCACATTTAAAGCAAGTATTTAGTCTGCTCTTGTTGATAAAATCACCAAGTGGCAGCGGAGTGACTTTGCTCCAGAAACAGATGTGGTTCTGCGCTGCCTATTTGCGCGTCTCCTCCCGGCAATTCACCGTGCGTGCAGCGCTGCACATCACAACACCACACAGACGGGCAAAGCAAATTTCAAGGTCAGGGAAATACCAAACTATCTGTGTGCTGCTTGCGCTGGTCATTTCACTATCAAGAAAAATAGGGCCCACTGTTGTATTTGGTAGATAAATTATTGAAACTAGTCTGAACTGGCAAGCATCGTAGGCTACTCACAGTCCCCCATGTTCTGTTTAAGATTGGATTTAAAGGTCCAACATTTTAAAGTAGACATTATCGCTGTGACCGTAATACCTGGCTTTAGATGTTACCACTTTATTACCATAACACCTGAAAGTGGGGACACAAAAAGTCTCATTGTCCTCCCTATTCTGGCGCCAGTATGGGAGCTACAATTAATCTGTGACTCCAACATTTATCTTCCAGGAGGATTATATCATATATCAAAAATGCTACAGAGACATTAGAACTAGCAGTGAATCACCAAAGAGCTGCACAGATCAGTTCATTGGATCATTTTCTCCCCGGGATGACGACGCAGGACTCGGGCTGCTAGCAGCTGAGATGACCGGCTGCTTTCACCCAGCCAGCGGCTCCTCACATCTCCGAAAACGTCGCAACAGATTTACAAATGGGTGTTATTTGGATAAACTGACCACATATTTGGAATCTACATGGTTACTTTCTCGTCTGAAAAAATATTTAATCTTAATAAAGTGAGATATTAACAGGCCTAGAGTGAAAATTACAACAGTCTGGCTCAAAGTTGACAACAACTAAAGTCATTATGTTACTGTAAGTGCAATAAAAGCTTTGTGAGTAAAAAGCCAAGAAGAGTAATTCATCTATGTAATCTGCACAAAAGTTGGAGAGACTCCAAATGACGAAAAATATTGCCATAAAGAATGTGATTTGTGTCACAACAATGTAAACAATAGAGCATTATATGAAACGATAGACATTTTTCTCTCGTCACACAATATATATCATCATATCGCACTGTGGCTGAATACTATGTAAGTAGGGATATCAGTGAATGGGTGCCGTCTCCCAAATGCAAGTTTCAGCTCTTTCCGCAAATGTTCAGTGGGATTCAGATCAGGACTCATAGCAAGCCACTTCAGAACAGTCCAACGTTTTTCTTCTCATCCACTCTTGGGTGCTTTTTGATGTATGTTTGGGGTCAATATCCTGCTAGAAGACCAATGACCTGCGACTAAGACAAAGCTTTCTAACACTGGGCTTTATGTTTCGCTCCAAAATGCCTTGATAGTCCAGATTTTATTGTGCCCTGCACAGATTCAAGGCACCCAGTGCCTGAGGCAGCAAAGCAACCCCAAAACATCACTGAGCCTCCCTCATGTTTCACTGTAGGCATGGTGTTCTTTTCTTTGAAGGCTTCATTTTTTCTTCTGTAAACAGGTTGGTGTGATTTACCAAAAAGCTCTAATTTTGTTTCATCTGTCCAAAGCACATTCTCCCGGAAGGACTGTGGCTTGTCAACATGCATTTTGACAAAGTCCTGTCTGGCTTTTTTGTGTCTCCCTCTTAGAAGTGGGGTCTTCCTGGATTTTCTGTCATGGAGCCCAATTTCATTCAGACAGCGACGAATGGTGTGAATTGAAACTATTGTACCTTGAACTTGAAGATCAGCTTGGATCTGTATTGAAGTTTTCCTTGGTTCTTTCTAGATCATTCAACCAATCCTTTTGTTCAATATCAGGCTAATTTTCCTCTTGCAACCACGTCCAGAGATGTTGGCTACAGTTCCAATGGCCTTTAACTTCTAAATAATATTGGCAACAGTGGTCACAGAAACATCAAGCTCTTTGGAGATGGTCTTGTAACCTTGTTACGTTGACTATGCTTGGCTATTACCTTTTTTCTAATGTCTTCAGACCACTCTCTAGTTTTCCTTCTGTTTTCCATGTTCAACGTGATGCACACAGTGGCAAAACAGCAGAGGGAGTCATTTTCTTCTTTTAAACTGGCTACATGAATGATTATAAGATTGAAAACACCTGTGATACTAATTAAAATAGCTTAAAGTATCACTACAAATCAATTATTTCTTATAACTTCTACAAGGTACCAATAATTTTGTCCAGGCTATTTCAGAATGTCTTTGTAGAATGAGCATGAATTCAGTTATTTTCACAACTTGTTTATTTTGTTCCACTGCAAACCAAACAGACATGCACTGAATTAAATTGAATTAAAATACCTCTTAATTTCAACATTGTTCAGGGCCAATGGTGCATTATTTTAATAAAATGTAAGGGTACCAATAATGTCGGCCATGTCTGTTTATCGATAAAATATATCTGCAAGTAACAATGGAGCTGCTCAGTGGCCAGGAGATCAGACTGTGGTTGTACTGGGCAGCTTCCTGGTGTGAATGTGTGTTACTGTGTAAATTTGATCACGGCCTTCCTGCAAAAGAGAGGCTTTCTCTCATAAATACTTCCCTGAATGAATAAAGGTTGAAATAAAGAAAAAAGAAAAAAAGAAATATTTTTTGGTGTTCAGTGGTAATGTGGAAAAATGAAAGATTCAATGTTTATTTGAACAGTTGGCGTCAACATTCAGTTGTGATATGAACTTTAGTCTGGAGTCATTAATTCATCCTAAACCTTCTTTGCTATCACTCTTGTTAAAATTTGTCACAATACACAGGATGGCTGTACTGTATGCTCAGAGGTTTCAGTTTTTCAGCTGCAAATCTTTTGAGACTAATACTAGATTTGGTGTGAAAGGTATATGTGCATAAAAATCACACTTTTCTAGACTCTTTATCCAGGAAAATTTCTCAGAGAGCAATGGCCACCCTGCTCACACAAACAAGCTCCATATATTCACACCTGGAAGCTGCTGAGTACAACCACCATCTGATCTGCTGCTCACTGAGCAGCTCCACAAGAGCAGTTTGGAGTCAAGTGTCTTGCTTAAGGGTATCTCAGTGGAGGTAACGAGGGAGGGTTTTTTTCTGATTGCTACTGAGTTTATTTATTAAGTTTTGGATATCAGATTGTAATGTCATTTCTGACTTATTGTGAAAGGTCCTTCGATCCCTGAATTAAAAGCCTGTTACCAATCTTAATGAGAGATTCCTAAGATTCCTTATTTCCAATGTAACAGAGTGTGTACTGTACTGCACTGACTATTATATAATCAGAGTAAAAACAGTTGTTTTTTTTCCTAAGAAAATCCTCACAGAGAGTTACAACTCATAATGTTACAGTGATGATGACAGCTCAACCAGTAATGCAATTTAAAATGGGACTGTCATGTATATTTTTAGTGTACCCACCCCTTCAATGCGGTTCGTCCCCACACCGCACTCCATGCAGCAGGCTTGTTGTATCAGCTCCCTGGCAGCCTCCTCCTTTCCCTCTGCGTATGCCGCCTGGATGTTCTCCAGAGTGGGAGAAGGTGCCATTGCAGAGCCAGGAACTGGACCCTCCACCAACGATGCCTTGGCTCCCATTTCATCCCCCAGTCCTGACACCACAGAGAGCAGAGGGAAATTTGTGGCCAAACAGGAGTTAAAATGAGTATTTCTGTGGAAGAGTGGGATCATATGGAAGCTTGTGGCAGCATGTTGCAGGTAGAACACATAGTCTTGCTATAGTCCTGTTAGCAGTATACATCCAGAAGTAGGTCACCATAAAAACAGTACAGCTGAGTGGATTAGTGCACATGGTGAAAGAGTAAGAGCCTGTGGTGGCAGGTGGAATTAGTATTTGACACTGACCTCACTGATATTGGTATTTAAAGGCCAATACTAATGCCTGGGACACACAGTCTGCATGAACCTCAAGAGTGCATGTGCATCGTTGAACTGCTGCGTCTTACATGCTTGCAGCATCCACACAGAAAGCGTTGCTGCTGCGGCGCTTCTGCTGCCAGCTCTATCTTTCTACACAGAGTTTGATAATGGCCATCAATAATAGCACGTTTCATATCATTTAATTATAAATTTCATTTATATTTAGTTTAGTCAGAAAACAATTAAGAAGCATGTGATCAATTGTTAAAAATAAATAAACGATATATGAGGTGAAAACGGCTTTCTTTCTGATGGGCATGGTGGGGTATGGCTGGAACTACTTCTGTCAACCACATACACTCCTCAAACAGGACGTGGTTTTCAAAAAAAATTTTTTTTATTGATTATATTGCTGAAGCTCCATGTGTCACCGACTCTCCGTACTGGAGTTCACCGCCAGAGAGGCTCCCTGCCCTGGCATACACCGCGCAGGCTGACCCGCAGTGGTGACACTTCATGTCTGTGACATATTCTACAGATATAGACATTGAAAGAATTGTCAAATGTGTAAAGTTGCTGGCACTGGTCATATGACTGTCAACAGATCGTTTTCCCTGTCTATTTCTGCTGAGAACCGCACACATCACATAGAGAAAATAGGCAAGACCTCAAATCTCTAGATGATGCGACGCAGCAGCCATGCATAATACGCGGACTGTGTGGCTGCTCTGACCTGTAAACATGCGTGCTGAAATGAAAAGCAAGAGGTTCCGTGACGCACATGCGCTGCTCATGCAGGCTGTGTGTCCCAGAAGTAATACTTGATTGAAAATGCCAATGTGCAGTACTTGGCTCCAGTTTCCAATATCTAATGATAGAATTAGACTTTCTTGAAGCATTTAGGCTTCCCAGTCAGATGTGTGGTGAGTGTCTTTACTTCTTGAGAATTTAGGTGTTAAAAAAAAAAAAAAAGGTAGTAAATCAGGTAAGTGAGGCAGTTCTGCTATCAGTGCAATATTTTTTTAATAACAGGATTTAAATTAACCTGCTCTTGTAAAGTAAAAATATAAATAAATGAAAACATAAGTGTTCAGCAAATACAAACACACACTTGCTCTAAAAAGTGCTCAGTTGTGACACAGAAATATTATATTGAAGTACAGCTAGATTAAGAACCCTGATATTTAATAACATTACATCCGTCCCCTGGATAATAACTGGAAATTCTAATAATTCAAATCAAATCAGGTGAACATATTCCTGTAAACTTCATTTGCAATCATAAAACATGGTCTGCACTGAGTAGCAGATATATTTCATCAAAGCTCAGAATTAGCCCAATAAAGTGACTGCATGACAACTGAGCAAATTCTATCCACTGCATTAGCATAAGCACATTAGGTGTGCACAGTATCAAATTCAACATGATGTTGATACAGATTTATTCAGCCATCTGTGAGAAACACACCCTTGCCAAGCTTCTAGTGGTAGGTCTCAATCTGCACTAAGCATGCATAACATTCATGGTAAGAGCTTACTGTACACTGTGTTGCAGTTGCATATTAAATTGGAGACCGCTAATAGTGATCACGGTGATCAAAAAGCTCAGGACAGAATCATTCCTATACAAAGGCAATTTAAATAATTTGCTTACAGTAAAGAAGTAAACCGCGGACAGTGTTCATTTGGGGTCTTTTCATACATAGAAACATATGGAGAAAAAATTTAAAACTACAGTAATTCTATTCTATTTTTATCTTACTCTCATAATACACGTATGATGTGTATTTAGTGGCTGTGTCACCATTATCAGGTGCACCTCTGCAGGGTTGTCCGGGGTGTGGGTGTATTTATTTGTAACTGTCATAAAACAATCAGAAAATAAAGTTTTATTCCTCTCATTCACTTCACTTGGCTTTCTCACTACCACCACTCACTCTCCTCATCTACTCTCTAGCTCACTCGACCATTGCTTCTCCCTCTTTTCTCTCTCTCTCTCTCTCTCTCTCTCTCTCTCTCTCTCTCTCTCATGTCTTTATTAAAATGAGTCGGGAAGCCATCAACAAAGCCAAACTTTATTTTCAACGTTATCAAACGAAGAGAAATGTCCTCCCCTCTTCTTCCAAATGTTTTTGGCCTCCAACCCCACAGCCTAAACACGCAACCCCTCTGCTTCCTAGGGGGTACTGTACATTTACTGCCAGACTGACAACTTACTACTAACCTTTTCCTCTGCTCCGCTCACATCCACTGTGACTTCTCTGCCACTCGCTCTTTCCCACTCGCTAGGCAAACACACTACGCAATGCCATATTCCTCAACAGCGTTACGCTACCAATAGTTTTCCAGGCAATGACGCAGAGGTTGCCTCATGTACCGAAGCAGCGGTGCACAGAGACTCCCAAACGCTATTGATTTCCGCATGAATGGATATTTGGCGTTATTTTTGGCATTAAAAAATATATTTTTGGCCTGGCGGGGGTTCTTGTTGTGATAATTATAGGAGAAACACTGATTCAGTAAACATTCAGTACGTTCAGTAAACGTTTAGTACAGTCAGACCCAGCAGTCTCCATTAGGTTGGGCGAGTTCAAAGTTGTGAAAACAAGGGGGGTGTTTTGAATAAATCCCCGTTTTCACAGGTAATTTGTTAGTCTGTCCCTCCCGCCACAGGAAATAATGGATTGATCCCGGAGAGCTATTGATGTAGCACCCTCATTCCCTATAAAAATAACAGATTATTCGACCATTGAGAATTTAGTCAGACGAGAGCATATCGACCAACTAATTGACCAGCAGACTACAGCCCTACTGCTTCCGCCTGGTTACCTGAGGCAGGTGCTGCATGCACACTGAAATCATGACAGGAAAAAGAAATTCTCTCAATAAAAAATGTCTCCTTCAAAATTATGACAAACTGCCAAAAACAAGCCAATGAGATGCAACAGCGAAACAACCAGTGTTTGAAACAGTTGTACTTTATTTTGAAACAGTCAATAAAATTCAGTAAATAGCGAAGCTGCCCGTTTCATCATTTTATATTCATGTTATAAATATATAAATGTCAATAAAATGGTTATCTGCATAAGAAATTAAGAAAAAAAAAAAATCATAAATTACAATGATTGATTTGACCCAGACAGACGTGATCACTATAAGCAGTTTCCACTGTATATTGTTATTTTGAGTTGAACTGTTGAACTGAACTAATGTATTCAGATAGGAGAGAAAATGTAATCAGTTCAATTCAACAAAAGTCAGCATGCTGACAGAAATATTTTTTTTCGGTGTGATGTTGATGATCACAATGTGAGACAACAATAAACATGGTGGTGTGTGATAACTAACAACTCACGAAACAAATGCAAAAACTTGATTGGCAGCTGTTGGCCCTGATCTTACATCATTTCTTTTTAGTACAAAACAGTAGACCTTTCTCAATACAGTTCAGACATGGAGAGTTGAACTCAGGAGTCCAAACTCACAAGAACATGAAGACGCAGGGCTCTGAATTTCTATATGGGATGACAGCATTATCGGGTTCAGGTGATTACACTGCAACGCACCTGCACCTATTGTCCTCACTGTAATGTACGAAATCCTACACTGACTCTATTAATTATCATTTATCCATATTTTATTAAGGTGGTCTGTACAGTAAGGGCCCAAAAATCCACACAGGCAGTGCTGACATTAACCGTCCAATAAAAAGCATCAATGTTAACTTTAACGTCTGACAAACTAATCTGACAGCAACAAGTGGTAATCCAAAGATCAATATACTGTAAGGAATTTATAATTGCATTATTTATATGTGAGGATAAAGTGCAAGTCGGGGGACGCATTTCGATATAAAATGTCCTTTAACAATCAAAAAGGAATTGTGCAATGACTAACACATTGTGACTCAATTGTTTTCATTCTGTTGAATACAGAATATTAAATCTCACTATTTTCTGGCACTAGCCTGTCCCCTATTTCTCCTGCTCTCTGTGCAATGTATACATATATTGTTGCCTTTCAGTAGCCATCTGGTACAGTGCAGACTACACATGATGGCATATTTTTTCCAAGAGCCTCTGAAACCAGGCATTGAATAATAACCTGTGCAAGGTGTGCTTCATGTCATTTTGTGATAGTACATTTAGGAACGTAAAATCTAGGCACTATACGACTTAAAATAATAAAAGGTCCTTTGACAGGGAACCTTTTAAGACTTCATCATTTCAATTTATATTGTGCTGTATGGGGCATATTCACAAATAACTGTGCACTTTTTTTTTAATTGCCTTGCTGGGAAATAACAAAATCAATCAAAATCAATCAAATCACCACATGCTAGGCAGGAACACTCAGGCCTTTGGGGTGAGGGTATGGGGCCCCAGGGCAGTTGACCAGTTTCTACTTGCACAGGATAGTGTTGCAGACCTGGGCCTGCAGCTCATTCACTGACCAGAGGTCCTCTTCACTCATTGTTCACTCATTTACAACCCTGACACTATAAACAGTGCAGACAGAGCATGGCATCACGCATGAGTGCACTTCCTCCTATGCAAACAGGAGTCAGGCCACAACAACAGTATCCTGGTTTTGTTTTCTAAACCTGTGATGCAGTTGTTGCACAGAATAAGCCTGTTCATTTAGAAGTGGCAGTTAGTAATGTGAGTTATTGTTTGACTGCATGGTATTCTTTTCAGGGTTCTTTGTGCCGCAACATACCATATATAGTGTACACATATTTCTTGGTAAATAAAATGAAACCTCTGCTCGTAAGTTAAGCAAGTGAAACATGGAATACAACACAAACTGCCCTCACTGTGCAGTCAGTCAGACTGGTTATTAATTTCACCAGCAAACACTCCAGTTTCCTCTTTCGGCTGCATGTGCCTGTTTTCTGCAGCCCAGTGGGTTTTCTATGAATAATTAAGGCACAGAGTCTGACTGGACTGCTGAGGCTACATGAGAAAGCCTGAGGGAGTGAAACCATTAGACCACTGTGGGAAGAAAGGAGGGAGTGCAGATGACAAAAGGCAGAATCAGCATCCACAGAGAGTCAGGCGCACACTACACCTGCAGAAACTTCAACAGAGACTGCCACTTGAGAGTTGGGCTGTTCAGTCACAGCAAGCGCTGAAACTCAACCACAGACTAGAAGGAAGCCAGCAATAACAATTGAATATGTGTATTAATATATTTTTTATCATATAAATCACAACAGCATGTGTTTGAAAGTGGCGTTGCAAAAAAGTTGGTAAAGTAATTTTTACAAGCAAATCAGCTGTCACACTCACCTACACACACAACCAATAGACACTGATTGAATTAAAACTAAACTTTTGGCAGCTGGTGAACTGAAAACATTTCAAATGTTTCCATCAATCTGCTGGACAGGAGACTCTGCTACAAACAGTGCTCAATGGACTGATAATTAATCTGTAACTGGAAGGTATGCATACAGTATATACTGTATATCACTTATTTTATAAAGTATTAAGGTTCTCACAGATGTCAAACAGCTTCTTCACAGCGTCATATTTGTGTCTGGTGACCCAAGTGATCCTAAAGGCTTCCAGACAACCAAACCACAGGCTTCCTCTTTTCATGAAGCACTGCAGTTAAGATTGGACCAGTTACAGTAGTTCTGTAAAAGGATGATGTTTGTTTTACATAAGTTATGTGTGTAAAATATGTTGTTAAAGTTATAACTTTTAAGATTTGAATTAAATCAAACCCCATTTCAATGTGGCAGTTTTTTTTAGTAATTGTCATTCGATATACATTGTGTAATTAACTCTATATAATCGTCACCGTCATTGTTAGTGGCATTTCATTGCATGTTTATCTCACTGATATCAGCCTCACTGTTTACAGTTCACTCTCCTAACGCCATGTCAGAGCTGTATTAAGTTACTGCTAATGAATTTAATACAGCAATTCAAAGTATTCAACTGGTGAAACACAAATTACTTTTATTATGAAAAACTCATAGTATATGCAGTGTATTTGTATCTGACAGGTATCGTTCATTAAAAATGCATCTACAAAAAATCATTTTTAACAGCTTATAATTTTCAAATATGTCGGAGTAAAGGAAGAGTCTTGAGCAGCCACATTGAGTTGTTAGATGAAGAGCTGCAGGCAACAGGCTGCACACCTCCTAAGCAAGACAACCAACTTTACTGTGTCCTTGCACTACATACAGCAAGGAATCAGATCACGACTGCTTTTGGCATGACGGAAAAAGGCCAATTATTGCTTGATTTCTTTATTAAAACAACGTGAGATGTAAACTGATACACAAGTAGCTATTTAGTTGTATTTCTGACAAAGTAGCTACATACACAAAGTAGTGTATGCTGTTACCACCAATAACCATGGCTGTTGTCAAATCAACCCAGACTGAAATCTTGTGGATGACAATTTATTAAAATACTTTTAGACAGTAAGCCATTGCCAGTGCTGCCTTCCCCCAGTTGTCAATGTAGACAGTTATGGGTAATGACAGGTTGCAGAGGCTCACAGAGGAACTGTCATGTTCCCATATCTTGACAATACACTGTGCAGACCTGCAAGTCAAGAAAACTGATCGGTTGGTCCAACTCCAGTCGGGAGATGGGTGAAAATAGTTGGATGATATGGGACAGAGTGAACTCAGCAGCCACAAATTTCTCTGTTCTCTATTTCTCTGTTTAATGTCTTCAGGTTAGACTAACCCATTGTTGCTAACTTTGGAGCTAACCCCCTTTGCTTTTCCAGCAGTTGGGAAAACAACAGATGTGATTTTTCTTGGTCTGAGAAGCTGCAGCATTTATTAACTGACACACTGTAGTCTGTACTGTACATTTACTGCCAGACTGACAACTTGCTGCTAACCTTTTCCTCTGCTCCGCTCACATCCACTGTGACTTCTCTGCCACTCGCTCTTTCCCACTCGCTAGGCAAACACACTACGCAATGCCATATTCCTCAACGGCGTTACGCTACCAATATACTCACATTCACTGTCACTTCTCTAATGCTTACACTTGCTCAACTTCTACCAACAGTTTCCAAGGCAACAACACAGAGGTTAACTCACATTTTGGTACAGCGTTGCACAGAGACTCCGCTATTGATATCTGAATGAATGGGTATTTGGTGTCATTTTTGGCATTAAAAAATATATATATTTATTGGCCTGGCGGGGGTTCTTGTTGGCCAGGCCTTTACAATTATAGGGGAAACACTGGTTGGATGTTTGAGCTTCACTGTGCAGAATGATGTGGGTGCAGAGTTTGTTTTCACATTACTCTGCTGAAGGAGGAAAGTTTCTCTGTGCTCATTTGTGACATAACAATAGTCTGGAGCCAAAAGAGAGCCAGTATGCAACTTACACAAGTGTGATGTGGAAATTTTAATCCTCCAATGCACATACACTGAGAATGGACATTACAGTGAAGTAGGAGACATCTTGTGTCCAGCAGTTACATTTCTGAAATAAACAGTATGCATATTCATAGATTCTGGATTTTTAAATTTTAAGGATTTTAATGAGGTAATTGAACTTTTTTTGTGGAAAAACATTTTTAAATGCTTTGCAACATGTCTGGAGGGATCTTCAATGTACAAAATCACATCAGCTGGCTTCTCTAATCATTACAAAAGCAATACTATCATTTTGATTTTAAAAATTCATACCAGTATCAGTAGTTACATAAAATAAAATTCCTCCAGTGCACAGGTGGCGCAAGAGCAAAATTGCTGCCCACCACCTGGGGTTTGATTCTCACTTGCTTCTAGCCTGAGATGTGAAATTTCTTCTTGAAGCATCTAATAAAGACCCACTAACATTCACCCTCCATGAAAACCTTGTGTAATACATACACACATTCCTAAGTTAAATGTATTCAGAGTGTGACATCAAAATAAGGTTAATGGATTCTCATAAACAACCAATGCTGTTTTCATCAGCTCTTCAGTGTAGAAGTCATCTGTACACCATACTGGCTGAGTCACAGATGATGTCAGTAAACTGCTAGCAGTCTGAGCCTTAAAGCTACTCTGCAATCGGTCAGTCCGACATGTGCAGCATGTAAACAAGGCTCCAGTCAGCGTTTAGCTCTGCCCCTCTGCTCCTCTCTCCTACTAACCTGCTTATAGCGAAGCAGCAAATGCTCATCTTCCTCCTGCCTCCATCACATCTGAAGCTGATCGCTTTCTTGTCATGACTTCCCTTCAGCTGCTGTGTGGCTTCTACCCAGCTTCCTCAGCCATCCTGGCTGTGTTCCCTGGATGCTCTCAATCCTCTCTAACCCTCTGACAAGCTGGGGGAGGAGGGAGGAGGGAGAGGCAGTAGAACAGGAGGGTGTAGGAAGAAGAGAAGGCAGGGAATGAAGCTCCTTTGTTTGAGAGCCATCCCAGCCTTGCAGCTTCTTCTCTCACTCTCCCTCACTCCGTCTCTGCTCTCATCTACTATAATCACACCCTCTCCAGTGGAACCTTTGTTAGATTGATCACTTGGTTTATAAAATGTGAAGAAAATTGAGAAAAATGCCCACACTTTCCCCAGAGTCTAAGGTTATGTCTTCAAATGTCTGACCAACAGTCCAAAAGATAATCAGAACAGAAAATAAGCAACCAGAGAATGATTGGTATTTCTGTCTGAGAAATGACTCAAACAAAGAATTGAATATCCAAATGTCTGGAGATTATTTTCTATTAATCAAGTAATCAATGAATTAACTAATTATCTCACTAGTACAGCAGATCAATATCAGCTTAATCTCTGTGTGTCCAGTACAGACATAGATCCAGGACATGTTTAGCCTTGCTTAGCACAAATAATAGAAACTGAGATATATGTTATCTGTTTTTGATGAGAACATGACGAGAATCTGTTGTCACAATAGTCACAATACTATAAATCTAAAGTTAACTTCGTTTAACTTTGTTGGTAAAACGACACATCTGAACCACTCCAGGGCTAGGATGGGCGTTTCTTTGTTTAGAAACAATATGTATAAATAGCTTTAAAGGAGCAGCCTTTTCACTACTCATTTCATCAGGTGAGGGACAATGATATAGTAAAATGCAGTTTGTTATAAGATTCCATGTTACATTCTGTTTCAATATGGGCTGCTATTCAACAGGTTATGCTATAAATTATGTTGGTGTATGGTGTTTTCTTGTCTTAAAATTTATTCCATGTCCCCCTTTGTAACTTTGAGCACCTGCCCCTCTAAAGGTCTCTGCACAGCCTTGCTTTTGAACATAAGAACATAACATAACTTGAACATAAGAAAGTAGAGATGAGTAGCCAACTAGTGTAAACTAACATGATGCTGTGAGTTGGTTTTTCTCCTGTTATATCCATCCTGATATATCCATCCCTGAAAGAGACACCAGTTTCTACCTCAATGCTGCTTGCAGTCACATTTTTTGCCAATTAATTAAATAACTAACAGGTACAGAATTACACTCAAGTTTATGAAATGTAGCACTTGGTTGTCAGAACATAACTGAGCGACGCCATCCCCCGAGGAATGGCAAGAGATGTGGTTGAAAGCTTCAGAAACAGGATCATCAGACACTGTGTGAATGGCTAAAATATTATTTCCTACAGTATGTGGCACTAGTGATGACTCACTGGAAACTGTGTATATTTTTGATGAACTATGTGTCATTTAAGGCTCACTTCCTGGACTATAGTAGTTGCGTCTGTTGTTTCCCCAGCTGCTGGAAAAGCAAAGTTAGCAAAAATGGGTTAGCCTAACCTGAAGATGTTAAATCGGATTTTCATGAGTTTGAGTATCCTAAACCCCTAAAAAAAAACACTGTGTAGAAACAATACTAACTTTCAGGCCCTTTTATGTCCCATTGACACACATTAAAACCACATTTTTTGATCCTGTGGTTGCCACTGCATAAATTCATGCATTCTGTATAAGACTTTCAAACTGAAGCCTTGGCTTCAAAATTTTGGTTTTTACTATTTTCCAGCTGATTGAGCCATTTTCTCTTTTTTAACCCTTTGTGCTGAAGAAGAATACCCTTTTGGGAGCAGACTTAATAATTAAAGGAGAACACACATTTGGTTTGGAGACTTGATAATCAAGTGACGTCTGAGACAACTCTTTGATCAAACATATATGCCAATTGTCCTTTCCACCTCCTGACCCCTGCTGATTTGACCCCTCCTGTCTTGCCCCTGGATTTGCCTTGATCTTGTATGTAAATGCCCTCCCCTCCTATCTTTTGTTTACCATTTGTTGATCACTACTTTGATCCTTACTGTATAAAGTCTTTCCATTTCTTCTGCTCTGGGTCAGTCTACTGTATCAGACCAGCTCTGTGTCACTAAGCTCACCGCATTTCCGGAATGCTATTAAACCACTTCCACCACAGCAAACTTTGAACAAGGACTTGAGTGAATTTTCTTCAACAGTGCAAAATGCATGCTATTTTCCTGGTTCCACTAGGGGCATTAATCCTCTATTACTACAGCTTCAATGAGTTGTATGTGTGGGTAGGAATGTCTAAATGTGATGTATGTGTGTGTATGGAGAAATTGGTGTGTGTGTGTGGTCCTGGTATTCCCTACGTTGTGGGGATGTAAATCTGATTACACTGGGGACTTGCCTCCCTTATGGGGACAAAAAGCAAGTCCCCTTAACATAAATCATTAATTTTATGGTGAAGACTTGGTTTAAAGTTAAGGTTCTTTTAGGGTTATGTTAAGGTTAGGGTAAGAGTTAGGGTTAGGCTTGTGGTGGTTATAGTTATGGTTAGGATAAATCTCCAGGAAATGAGTGTAAGTCAATGTAATGTCCTCTAAAGTGATGGAAACACAACTGTCTGTGTGTGTGTGTGTGTGTGTGTGTGTGTGTGTGTGTGTGTGTGTGTGTAGTCAAAATACAGACACTCAAATCCTTATAGAAAAAAAACAGCCCAATGTAAACCCATAAAAACTGTATTTTTTGATCCCATGGCCACAATATTGTATAACCATGAATTCTATTTTATTAAGCTTTAAAACTGAGGCCCTGGCTTCAAAATTGTAGTTTTTACTATTTTCCATCTGACTGAGCAATTTTATCCTGTTTGCCCTGAAGAACAAATGCATACCATTATAATTTCTCTCCACTAGAGGCTATGCCAGGGACATTTCATGTATTACCAAGTTACATTACGGACATTGTAGCAAATTTATTCATCTAAAATGGTTTGTTTGTATTTACATGGATGTCCAAGGGTGGTGTATGTGTGTGTATGGAAAAACTGTGTGTGTGTGTGTGTGTGTGTGCACCTAAAAAGAGGTCATTTATATGGGCTGCAGGTCACATTACACCTTCCTCCCTCACTCTCACAGACACACATATACACACACCTTCACCCTCCTGCCCACACGCACATGCATGAGTAGGCCTTCTGACTCAATAAATTATAGGATATTATACTTGATACAGATGCCTACATGGGTTATAGTACAGTATATGCTACTGAGCTTTGAAGGTATGTATGTATTTGTGTGTGTGTGTGTGTGTGTGTGTGCTTGGAGTGACAGAACAAGTGCATATCTGTCACTCTACACTGTCTGTGTGTGTGTGTGCGAAACAAGAGGGCAAGTGACTCCCATGGCTTTTTTTTTTCATTTGCCCTGATTTATATGTCTTTTAAATACTGATTCATATGTTTTTGGAATACAGAGATAAAAGTGAGTTCAAAGCCCCCCGATTACATAGTTGGCCATACACACACTCCTAGACAAAGAAACCTGCTGCGCCGCAAAGGCACAGTGGGGCAAAAACCAAACAAGGCACCCCAAACCATCTGTTTGTTTATGTAGCTGCAGTCATAGCTAAACTTACAAATACAGCCAGCTCTCAAGCTATGCATTTCTTTCCCTTGACACACACACGTATAAATGCACGCACACACACACACACATGCACAGACCCACTAACTCACTCACACATTCATTCATTTCTGTTCTGAATTTTTGAATGTTAAATGTTGAATTTTGTTAAATTTTGTAAAATAAATGTTGTTTGAAGTGATGTATTTATGCTATATTTTTAGAGCAAAATAAGGTAATATGCTATTAAAAAGTAAAAACTTTGAAGGATAATAGGACACTTAACATACACTATAAATTAACAGGTCAGATTCTATATCTTAATCTTATACTGCACAAGAAAATAATAATGCATACATTTCAATGTTGTTGCTAATCACTGACCTATCCCAGACTGCGATAATAATAAAAAAATCCCCCTTGCCTTCAGTATATAGAAAATATTTCAATTTTTGTGTTTTTTTAAAATAAAAAAATAGTGGTATCATCACAAAAACTGGCCTTTAAAAAGGTTAAAACTATGAAAATTAATGAATATTTAGTAGTTATGATCAAGACTGATGTTGGTTAAAAAATTTAACTCAGTGAGAGTGGAAAAAAATATTAATTTATAATATTTTTATGGCAGTTTTTGATGGGGACCTTTTAGGTCCCTAATATGCTCTATTGATACCATTTTAAAGCGAGGTCCAAGGGTCAAAGCTGCAAGTAGCAATGATCGGGCCCTCGCTCCTTCGCTCATGTAGGGGGTGCACTACAGTCGAACTACGCCGCAGTTGAACTGCTGTTATTGCAGAGCAACACAATACAGCAATACATTTACCAGAGGGCACCTGACATGGATATACATTTTCATGAATATTGGACATTGTATGTAGGAGATAACAATCACTTCCTCTATCCTCATGTGGTGCTAGAGAACACCCACTAATTCAATGTCATGTTGCTGTATACCATGTGTAGACCACATCATGTAATTTTCATGTAAAATGGATGATGTTTCTAACGTAAGGCCAATTTCCTGTTGTCAGAAGGTGGCACTATGACTATGACGCAATATTGACATATAGATGTGTTCAGGCCTGGACTCTATCAAGCATGATAAACATGGGGCACATTGGACAATGTACAGCCAAATTACAACTTCCTGTTTAATGCCCCAAACATGTTTTGGGCAAAATTGCCCAGCTAGCCACGCCAATGGTTTTCCACGAAAACTAAAAAGTGTCCCAATTTAGCATCACAAAGGTGTTAAGACCAAATTTGAGGTCACTATAGTTAAATCTCTAGGAGGAGCTCATTAAAATACAACATCTGTCAATGGTTTCACTTTGCAAAGAAAATGCAAAGTAGATTCAAAATGACTGACTTCCTGCTGGACTAAGAGTATGGCTCCAAGAAGCTTTTTTAAAGTCTGGGGATGGTATATCTGCACTAAAATGGCACTAAAACATACTAGAATCACTTTAGCTAACAATTTGTTAAGACACAAATATTTTTATTGCATCACAAATCCGACATCTTTTTTAGTGAACATCCTTTTTAGTGAAAAACAAACATTCAAACAATTGCTGGAAAATTGCGGGCTCCCCCTTGTGACAATTCAAAATAAAATCAGTAAATCAATATAGGGCCGTACGTTAGCAAGCTAGACAACTTTTTCAAGCTACTCATGAGGATATTCACCTTTATCTCAATAATGGAAATTCACCACGATCAACTTATCATGAGTAAAAACTGTGTAGTAAAACTGTTGACCTCAAACTGCAAAAAAGGTCAATCATGACTTTCTATTAAGAATTTTTGATCCAGGGAGGTTTTATATTTGTAAAACGTTCCTCAAGCCAAGAAAAGCGATTTAAAAATCCGTGACAATGTAAAGTCTATGGGCTGAGCGGGAATTCGCTGGTCGGTCCAGCAGGGGAAACACCACTGCACATATTCAGTGGACTGCACAATGAAGAAGCAAAGCTGGAAGCTAGAAACTTTTTTTGGTGTATGCACCAGCCAAGCAATTCTCATTGGCCTGAATGGGCACCATATTTGGTCTGATATCCAGCTCTTATAATATATCCATGGCCCTACCTTGATGTCTTCTCTGTCACTGTTGCCTCAAATGAAAACAAACTTCTGTCAGTGTAACAAAATAATGAAGCTCAAAAAGATCCAATATCTTTTCTGAGCTTTCAGCCACATCTAACAGCCTTCATTCAGTGAGTGTGGCTGGATCAGATGAGGGAGAAAAAAAGCTATTTACTACTATTCTTACTCATTGTACCCTGAAAGAAACTTACAAAAGGCCCCAAAGCACTTACAAAATATGCAATTGTGTACTTCTACTTCAGAGGAAAACATTGTGCTAATACATTTACCTGACAGATAAATGTTACTGGTTATGCTGCAGATTCAGATTTTACTCAGAAAATATTTTAAGCAATTACAATATCATGCATTATTATTGATTAAACTATCCAGCATTATATAAGAATTAAAAGCTCCACCTTGAACACAAGTTAAGTAAATTTAAGCACAGTGTGCTGATAATAACTCTCTGTCACTCTTCACTTTTAAGTAAAAATTTGAATGCAGGGCGTTTACTTTTCCAGTAATTTTACTGTGCAGTATTAATAGCTTTACTTAAAAGGTACATTAAATGACACTGAGCGTCACTGGATGTCAACAACTATTTGCTATGTAAGGATATAGTAATAGTAATGTTGAGTTATGGCAACCAGAGCAGTGAATGAAGTCACACTCCCTCTGTGTGTGTTGCTATGAGCTTCTCTGTTTAGCTTCTCTTTATTTTGGTAGCCACACCAGCCATGCATGCAGGTTCGTGCAGGTGAACGTGCCTGTGAGCATGCATGTTAGAGCATGTGAGCGTGCATGTGAGTTCCTCAGTGTCCTCCATGTCCATTTCCAAGATGGCAGCCGGGTCACAAACATTCTCAAATTACAGCTAAACAGTATACTAAAATATGTTTCTGAATGCATTTGAAGCAAGAAATAGGCAATGCACTAACAGAATCTTGATCAGCACTGCCTAGTTTAAGAGTTTGATCTGAATTTCGTAAGCTTTTTGCTTTCTTTTCTTTTTTTTCCTCCACCTTTATTGAGTAAATGACACACATATTTGTTTTGGTCTGAGATTCTGGTGGTATAGCGCACCATCTAGTGGCTGAATGTCATTTATTGCAACTTTAAGAAAAAGGTTTTGAGTACTTCCTGCCAGTACCAACGTTCCCAGTTAGAGAAAGAATGGTAAATCAACTGCTATACTTGTATAGCACCTTTCTGGTCTTCCAACCACTCAAAGCGCTTTTTACACCACAAATCACATTAACCCATTCACACATGTTCATAGGCTGAATGGGTAAAGGGGCTACTATGCAAGATCCCAACCTGCCCATCAGAGGAAATCTAATCATTCACAAACATTCAGGGTAAAAATAAAACAGTACCATTTGCCTGCAGCCCCCAAATAACTAAATCCACCCCTGCTCTTATATGGCTGAACTGCCCGAACATCTAACCAGAGTATTCAAGTATCAAGGAGTCAGCACTTACCACAAAACATTCAACACCTTAACATCACTGCTGGTACTCTAAAGACAGAACCCTCTAGGAAGACTGGAGTTGTGTATGGCATCATCATAACATCACATGTGTCATCTGAGGTGAACACTACATCAGTGAAACAGCAAGGACCCTGAACAAGAGACTGAATGAACAGCATCCACTGAGAAGAGGTCAAAGCTCATTGACCAGGAGTAAGTGGACGACCAGAGAAACATCAAGGAGGACATTCACATCTTCCTAATATACAACCAACTGTTATCATGTGGCTGAAGTTCCATAGGTCACATAATGACACTTGAACCAGTTCCATTTACTGCCAGATGCAGTTTAAAACCTTTTAGTTGAAATTTTTTTTCTGTTCTCAAAAGTCAAGAATGAGCTTCCCTGCTCAAAGCTTCTGGGAATCCTAAAAGAAAGTGATCTGCTGTGACTTCCGGTTATGGCGGCTTGCTGAAGAGACGTACGCAAGACTGCTCTGCTACTTAAACCTCCAAATCCTTTCTAAAATACTCAATTCATAAACGTCATTCAGTCCAACTACAACTCTAGTGTTTAGAAATACGTACGAAACAAAGGAAGACAACTCACGGTCGGACACAACAAACTAAGCTAGCTGATAACGTTAGCCTCGAAAAACAGCCAGAGGATGACACTACCACTGCCAGGGAAGAGTCTGGCACCTCTTTGACAACAATACTAGCAACTATTAATGCCATGAAGACTGAAATTTCATCCAAATTTGATGGTGTTCTGTCTGAGATTGAAAAGGTGAGGAAAGACATTACAGACTGCTCAGAAAGAGTCACACAGAGGGAGACAAGAATATCAACAACAGAGGACGATGCGACGGCGCTCCAAGAGAAGGTGAAATTGGAGGGGAAAAATAAAGACTTGGAAGAGAAAGTGCTGGACCTGGAAGCTCGTTCACGTCGCTTCACCGTACAGCTGGTAAATTTACCTGAGAGTGCAGAGGGTGAAGACGCCTGTGGGTTCCTGGAGAGTTGGTTACCGGAGGCGCTGGAGTTTGCGCCTCTCCGGGGGAAAATTACTGTGGAAAGAGCACATAGACTGGGACCAAGAAGACATGACACTAACTCCGCACCTAGAACCCTCATAATGAAATTCCCGAATTATATAGACAAGGAAGATGATGTGATGAGAGCAGCTAGGGCGAAAAGGCAGATCCCCTACAAGAACCAGCTGGTGAGGTTTTACCAGGACACAACAGCGGAGACGCACAAGAAGAGGGAGGAGTTCGAGGTGGCAAGGCGACAACTCTGATCACTGGGGCTCCGGTACCGTATGATCCTTCCTGCCCGGCTCATAGTTACCTACAAGGAACGCCCACACATCTTCACCAGCACCGACGAAGCCGAACATTTCATTAAGAAGATCCAATCGGATAATCAACCAGTCTGAGGTAACATTATTGATGAGCAGATGACATCGTTGGAAACGTGATCCAAAACTGCTTATTGAACAATATTCTGACACCCTGATACTAGAGACAGGAGTGGAGTGCAGAGTGAAAGTTGGTTAAATGCAACACTGTGTTCTGATCTCTCTCCTTCCCCGGTCTATTGATTAGGAAAAATTTTATGATTTAATAAGCACTTTTTAATTGACCATATATGGGTGCCTTTTTTGTTTGTTGGGCTGTTTATACGAAAAAAAAAAAAAGTGAATTATGGTGGCAGAGCAATTAGGTTAGGTTTATTTGGTTCTGTTATTATTTTTGGCATCAGCATAGTTATACTGTTCCTCATGTGGTGTGGACCAGCTTTTTGCTTTCCGGAGGTCCAATATACGAAGGGGAGGGGGGCGGCCTGACTTTATTCAGGTGGGTTGATGATGACAGAGGGAAATAATTGTGGTTTTTGTTCTTTTTTTCCCTCTTTGTTTAGTCTGAAATTACTCAAAGTGTTGGGGAAATTTAAAATCATTTGTCCATATGTCTGTTGATCTAAAAGTTAAAATTACTTCCTGGAACTATAGAGGGCTACAAAAGACAAAAAAGGTTTAACAAGTTATGAACAGGATTAAAGTATTACAGTCTAATATAGTATTCCTTCAAGAAACCCATTTAACACATTGTTAACCTTTCCTGCTTCAGCACCCAGACCGTGGTCGGGAAGCACAGGGGAGACTTGTTTACTACTCCAGGGCCGAAGTCCCGAACTCCCTCCACTTTATCAACAGGTAGCAAGCAAGAAACGGGAACTCAGCTTCAATCTTGAGGAGTTGCAGCATTTATTCTCTGTCAGAACAGCTCAAACTGTACATACACTGTACTATTATGGTCACAGCTAACTGCTGACTTAACTCTCTCTCTGCTCCGGTCGCTGCCAACACAGTGACACCCGCTCGCTCAACCACTCTCGCTCAACCACACACATGCGTCATGCGCACTTCCTATGTACTGGGCTATTTTTTAAAGAAACTACGCCACTCGTATAACAACATGAAGATGAGCTTAAAGTGAGGAGGAGGTGGAAGGAAAAATTCTGTCAGCCCCTTTTACCTCTCAGGCAAGGAGTGTTATGATTTTAATTCATGATTCTATTCCACTACAAATTCATAAAGTTATCAAGGATAAGGCAGGACGATACTTGATTATTCAGGGAAGAATTCTTAGGGAACAATTAATTCTGATACATGTCTATGCTCCAAATTCAGATGAACCCAAGTTTTTTCAAAACATATTTCTTACAATTGCTTCTTTACCTGGCGCTTGTATTATGGCAGCCGATTTTAATTGCACCTTAGATCCACAGAAGGACAAAAGTTCGAGAGTGGACCAATCTCATCCGAGAAGCAGGGGTGCAATTCATCATTTCATGAAAGAAATGAACCTAATTGATGTTTGGAGGGAAGATGATCCCACTGGGAAAAAGTATTCATGTTACTCCAATACACACCAGTCATAGTCCCGCATAGATTTCTTTCTGGTTTCAGCAGTCCTACAATGTAAATTAAAGGAGGTTTCCTATGATGCTATACTCCTGTCAGACCACGCTCCGAACTCTTTAGTTTATTATGATCCCAAAATGACTTGTGATATTCCCAAATGGAGATTTAAAACAAAATGGATGGCAGATACTGGTTTTGTTACATTCCTAGATGAACAGATTAAATACTATTTTGAAACAAATACAGTAGAAACCTCAGGAAGTATCAGATGGGAAGCATTTAAGGCTTTTATTAGAGGGCAAATAATTAACATTACAAGCTCTAAAGCCAAAGAAACTTTCAAGAAAACAAAATCATAAGAAACAGAAATTACGAAATTAGAAGAATACCACCAATAAGGTTCTCAAGATGCTCACCAAAAATTACTTCTGTTAAGGACACAATATAATGAATTATCTACAAGAAAAGCTCTATCAGGTTTATTACGACTTAAACAGACATTCTATGATCAAGGAGAAAAACCTGGCAGAGTGTTGGCATGGCGGATCAAACAACTTCAGAATGACAGACTTATAACCTCACTTCAAAATGACAATAATGAAAATATTGTGGACCCAAATGAAATAAATGAAAACTTCAAGAAATTTTACGAAAAGCTTTATAACTCAGAAATAGATTTAAATACATCTGATTTGAATAATTTCTTGGACAGCATCTACATTCCCAAGATATCAGAAGTAACTAAGGGAGAACTAGATAAAGATATAACTGTAGCGGAACTATCTATGGCCACTGACAGCATCAAAAGTGGGAAAACCCCTGGGCCAGATGGGATACCCATTGAAGTTTATAAAATGTTCAAGCACAAAGTGATGCCACCATTATTGGAAATGTTTAATGAATCTTTTCACAATGGGATCTTCCCAACATCCCTAAGGGGAGCGTTAGTTACTTTGTTGCCGAAATTGGGCAAACCAGATAACAAATGTGAAAACGTTAGGCCAATCAGTCTTTTAAATGTGGACTTAAAAATCTTGAGTAAAATATTAGCCAGGAGACTCGATAAAATAATTCCAATTAAAGCTGCAAGCAGCGATGATCGGGCCCTCGAGTCCTTGCATATGTTGGGGCGCGGCACTGGTGAAGGGCTTCTGTCACAAGCATATAGATGTCCCCAGACCTGGGCTGTTTTCAGACAGTGCAAGGGGAGATTAACGTCACATCCTCAATCACCTACTCTGCCTGCTGCAGGGGCTGCTGCATTGAAATGTTGTAGGGGGCGCTATGGAGCCAGTTTGCATCACTGACTGAATATTGGTATTTAGACTTGTTCATGCTGGGAGTCTTATCACACATGTAAAGTTTGGTGTAGCCTCAAGCATTTACACTAAACTTATAGGAATTTCGCCTGTCATGGCGAAACATCAAAACTCAACGCCACGCCACGGCCACACACTTCAATGATAACTAAATCTTTTGATAACTTTTGATCACACACTACTGTAGATGACACACACGGATTTTGAAGTCGTTACGATGAATTCTGTAGGAGGAGTTCGTTAAAATACAAGGTATGCGAAATGGCCAAAAAAACGCGAAAAATGACCACTTTTATCAAGATGGCTGACTTCCTGTAGGACTTACAATATGGCTCCAAGAGGCTTTTTTGTACATCTTGACATGATACATATATCTCCCGAATTTCATTTTTCTAGGTTAATCTGGAAGGCGGGGCTACGATTTTGAAATTTTAAAGGGGGCGCTGTTGAGCCATATTGTCACGTCTATGCAAATGACCTATCCAGGATTTTAACTGGTGTCACTCCAGACATGTGTGCCAAGTTTCGTGACTGTAGACCCATCCCTTGTCCCTAAAATACAGCATCGTATTTCATGGCGAAGGATGTGTCGCCATGGCAACGGCGTTTTGATATGGGTCATGACTTGCCCAATGTAGCATCACCAAGGTCTTTCATCTTAGCTCAGTCAATTTCAGGTGCATCGGCCAAATTTCCTAGGAGTAATACAACAAAGAACGACGCATTATACTTCCTGTTGCCAGTAGGTGGCGCTATGACTCTCACTAAATATGGGCCTGACAATGTGTTCAGACCAGGACTCTTAACAAGCATATGAAATTTGGAAAAGATCAGACCATGTGGAGTCAAGTTATAAGGCTTTGAAATTTCATGGCGAGACATCGAAATTCGCCGCGTCGTCATGGCAACACCTTTCAACGAAAAGTCACCAACTTCATAATATACGATCTCCAAGGTCTTTAGGCTATTCTGAGTAAATTTGAGATGGATCCCATCACCGTGCGACCCACAGAGCGTCAAAGTGTAAAACATGTAACTTCCTGTTGCCAGTAGGTGGCGCTATGACTTAGATCCAATATTGACACATGGATGTGTTCAGGACGGGACTCTTTCCAAGCACAAAAGGTTTGGGTCTCTTAGGATCGTGCATGCCGGAGTTATGGCCGTTTGAATTTTCACAGCGAAGGATCGAAATTCGCCGCCCGACCACACCCCCTGGGAATTTAAATCTTGGGCTACTAAGGGGCTGAGGAAAATAGGAGTTCTCTACAACTCACAAAAGGTGTTGATGACTTTTGCAGAAATAGTTGATAAATTTAACATAACCTGTAATCAATTTTTTAAATACCTACAGTTGAGAAATTTCATTAGAACACACCAAAACAAACATTATGCGTCCCAGAAATGTCAACCGTAGAAAAATTAATGAGCATGAAAATGCCTGGTAAATGGAAGTACAGAAACATCTGCAGGACGTCTGGAGGCATGGAGAGAGGACCTACAGGAAGACATCCCAATAGAAAAGTGGGAGGAGGCATGCACCAAAGCACAATCAAGAACTACTAACACCTGCCTGAAATTGCTACAGTATAACTGGTTGATGCGAAACATATATAACTCCAGAAAAGCTAAACAGATATAACAGCACTATACCTGATATTTGTATTAAATGTGAGAAGGAAAGAGGTACTTTTTTTCCCCATTGTACTTGGCAATGTAAAGAAGTACAAAAATTCTGGCAAGAAGTGAAACAATGTACTCAAAATATTTTACAGATTCAAATACCCTTAATTCCACAGCTGTTTATATTAGGTTAGTATAATTTGAAACTTAAAAAGAATCAACAAATATTTGTAGACTTAAGTGTGTTAATGGCAAAAAGAGTAATAGCTCTCTCATGGAAGAACACCGGGAGACCAAGTATAAGCAGGTGGTTTTCTGAGCTATCCATAACTCTCCCATTAGAGAAAATTACCTATTCCATAAAACATCAACAACATCATTTTCAGCAGATCTGGGACCCTTTCATTTACTATGTATCAAGAACAGACTTGTCAAGTGTGATGGAAGAACCTGGGGACGTGTGAACAGTGGCTCTTTGCAGTAAATAATATTGTAGAAATATATTTCTTTTTTTCTTCCTTTTTACACAAGGTAATTGACTATAAAGCATTGTCCTGACCCCCAACCAAGACCTGGAATAATGTGGGGGGTGGGGGGTGGAGGGTGGGAGGTTGACATGTTCGTTCAATGCATGTAATTGTATTACTTGATATTTCTTTGTTATGTTGTGAAAACAATAAAAAGAATGTTGGTTAAAAAAAAAGAACGTGATCTGCTCCCTCTAACCATCACTGGTTTTACAATTACAGTATATATTTAGCACTAACTGTCCCACTTTAAAAGATTTGGCTGGTGATTTTCTATATTTTTCTTGTTGTCAACAAATCTCATGTGCAGAGACAAACCAACAATTAACTGATCCTACTTACGAGTATTGTGTGTGTATCCAAAGTCTGATAGATCTCCAGAAGAGTAGTTCTGTGTGAGGCAGACACCACTGAGCATGTGCATAAATGCACTTCCATTTACAGAGCTCCACTAGCTTATTGTGCTACATACAACCTCTTGACTTTGTGCTATATTATACATTTCTCAAAGAACTTGATATGATGTGATATGTAGCACAACGAGCTCTGTAAACAGAACCACATTTCTGCAAAATATGGAAAATCGCCTTCTCCTTCAAAACTAACAGCTTTTTATTGCTACAATGCTTAAAAAAATCCACATGTATGCACCTGTAAATAAAACAAATCATCCACATATAAAATCACTACCTGGCCTTATTTTTATAACAGTCTCAGTCTTTACCGTCTTAATATTTACACTTTAAGCAGTTCTTCCCTGTTGCTGATAAGCTAACCTACTATACAGGTGATCCATGGATTTTTCTCAGTTTTTGGATGCATTTAGTTAATAGTTGTTGCCGTTCAGAAAGTGCATGAACATTGTGCAAATGCAACCAGTTCCTTTGTTATTTCAAGAATTTTCATTTAATTATTTGATTTAGTTTTGATTTGAAGATTTGACTTGCCCTTTAGTTATGATTCATGTCCCCACTTTTGACATAGACAGGAAGTTAAAAGATAAAATATCACAGCAGATCATGACAGTTTTCTTGTTCTGGGAAACAATAAACTGTCTCTATTAACATTTATCATACAACTGTACCACAATCTACTATAATCTGCTGGAAGAGAAGCAGGAAAAGGCTTGTGTGCGTGCTATGAGACTAAAATGTTCTCCCTGTGTTCATTGAGCACAGTCTGCTTCCTACATACTGTACAGTAACAGATAAGGCTTGCAGCTCTACAACAATCATGGTTTCAGTTCTCGTTTTGCTAAATTTAACCAGTGCTGCAGTCACTCCACACATCAAGACATTTCAGTGAGTGGTCACATCCTCTGTGAAGCACCCTGATGCCTGAACACTTCAGCAAGAAATCAAGGTAGTGTGGTGACTAGTGACAGGATTTAGAAAGAGCTGCATGAGATGCAGGAACATTACTCACTTTTCGGCTGCTCCATGTCGCTGTTACTGTCTCCAGAGTCCTGGGGAAGGCCAACAGACCAGTAGGACATTCCTACTGGAGTCACTGGTTAACTGCTATTAGGGCAGATTCCTCCACAAAGAGAAGGCCTGGATTGAGCTGTCATCCTGCACAATGACAAAGCAGCACTGATGAAACACGTACACAGCTCTGGAGCCATACAACCTGTTCTACCACTTTCATAGACATAATTGCTGTAAGCTATACAGTCAAAACAGTACCATGTTTATTTAAAATCTATTAACTGAGACAATATGATACTCAAAAATGTGTTTTGCTTATGGTTCCATCACTGTGATGTTGTTCTCTTGTCTGTGTAGAATAATATATGTGTGGTTTGTTTTCACATTCATCTGCTGAAGGAGGACAGTTTCTCTGAGCTCACCTTAAATTTCAATTTAAGGCGTGTTACTATGAGCATGATTTGTGGCATGACAACTAGTTTGAAGCCAATCATGGATCGATACACAACTAACACAAGTGTGATGTGGAGACTTGAAGCTTCCAGCGCACACATACACTGAGAATGGACTTGTTACTTGTATGGCAGACACCACTGAGCACATTTACAGCTTTGCTAGCTTGTTGTGCTACATATCACACACTCTGGACTTTGTACTACATTATAAATTTCTCAAAGAACTTCAGTACAAAGTCCAGAGGTCGTGATATGTAGCACAATAAGCTAGCAAAGTTCTGTATACAGAACCAGGTTGCTGCACATGTTCAGTGGTATCTGCCGTAAAAGGAACAAGTCCAACCTCTCTTCTGGAGAATGAAAACGTGATCACTGTTACTGTCCTTATAGCCATTTTTTATCATTTTTGGACAACAACAGAGGTCTACAGCACAGAAGAATAAGTTATATTAGGCTTTGGATACACATACAATACTTGTTAGTAGATCAGTTCATGAGATTTGTTGACAAGAAGAAAAATACAGAAAATCGCCAGCCAAATCCTTTAATGTGATATTCAGGTACTACACTATACTACCGTACTTTATGAGGTTAGCTTAATGTCATGATTCAAGCCAGTTTAACACTGAGTTCTATTGCATGTTTCATTCTCTCTTTGTGCAAAAGTCACTCAGGGAAGGGCAGAATGTTTCCTGGAGGGCGGGTGGAACCGTGTTAGCGTGACCATGGGGTCAGCACACAACTAAAAACAAGTTCAACTCGTCCTACATCCTACTTCCTCTGATTATCTGTTTCTAGTTGTGCTTCATTTAGCCATGCTGGTGTGCTGTATGTACATCAAATGAAGGCGTTCATTCAGTGCAAACTTTAATTTCATCATTAAACAATGTGCAGGTGCTGGCAAATGAATCCCTTTGCATTTGGATATGATAAGCCATATAACAGATACGTTTACCAAGCTGTCTGTAGCTGTGACTTTTTTTTTCTTCTCTTCCTCCCTTTACCTATATTTTCTAGTCTGTGAAATCTATTGAATCATCTACAATGCTTTCATAATGATTTTAAGACAAAGCAACAAAAAATTAGGTTGATGAAGAAAGATGAGGTTAGAAATGTCAGTGAACTTGTCATATTATGCTGTATACCTCATCTTATTACCACTGTTTGTTCATTGTTCGCCATTTACAAATCATCCCTACACCCAGTGCTCCCAAGAGATACTATCATACACAAACACAATTAACAGCACAACAAAATACACATAAAAAGAGAAAATAGAAAATTAATATATAGAATACACTGTATGTTGATATGGACAGGCATATACAGAATACATACATGTGCACACATAAAACAATATATAACATTTCTCTCACCAAGTGTGTTACATGCATTTCTGTAGGTCTATGACTGGCAAATGCTATAAATACATATCTAAATCTAAATGGGTACCCATTTTTGCATCCATTCATTTTTTTGACAATATATCCTGAGTGTCTTATTGAAACTGTTTATCTAAACTGTTTTGACTGATCATCATAACAGCATGATATAATCACATATACATCTTGCCAGTTCTCATGCTAACCATTTCAATGATGAAGGCCTGGAAAAGGTGGAACATGTTGCCTGCTCAGTTCTAAAACAAGTTTGGGAGCTATAATCCAGTGTGGACACTGTTAGGGCTGCAACTAACAATTATTTTCATTATTAATTAATCTGTCATTATTTTCTCGATGAACTGATTAGTTGTTTGGTCCATAACTAGTCAGAAAATGCAGGAAAATGTCAATCAATGTGTCCGAGTGCCCAAGGTGACCAATATTCACAACGGTCCACAACTCAAAGATATTCAGTTTAATGTCACGGAGGACTTAAGAAACCAGAGCATATTAACATCTGAGAGGCAGCAATCAGAGAATTTTGACATTTCTTAAAAAAATGAACTCAAAACAATTAATCGATTATCAAAATAGTTGGTGATCAATTTGTTGTTGCAGCTCTGGATACCATCTACCTTTTCCCTTTGCATTTTGATTTTCTCAGGTTCAAGAGTATTGGTCACCTCAGCTATAAGAAATAAATGAACTGCTGATCATTGATATTATTCTTTGTTGTCCTCAGCATGCAACCTATCCATTCAGCTGTTCCACATGTGGCACATGCTGTTGAAAGGTTTTAAAGTGCACATTACAAACATCCTATCAGAATTACTGAAGACAGTAAAGGTACTTCATCTCTTCTGGTTGTGTTTTCCGTAAATTAGTTTTCTAAATTGTTGTGTTTCTGTCAAAATATTGGAGGAGATTCTGTCTGGCCAACACTGAAGACTTGACCAAAACCCTAACAAATGTAGAATGCCAGTTATCCAGACCTAACGTTATAGTTCAGCGCGGAAAGAGGCTATAGTGCAAACGCACAACCGTGCTTCATATAAGTGACATGACTCAGTGTTTCCTGGATGGATGTTCAACACACACACACACACACACACACACACACACACACACACACACACACACACACACACACACACACACAGGTTCTATAATTGTTCCCCAGAAAACCAAATGATGTGTTCCACTGTGTGTGGCTAATGCGACAATCCTCTGATTTAACTACGATTTTAAAATTCCTTCGCCTTTTATTCCCATGAGCTTCATTTCACTGTAGCAGCTGCAGCACGGTGAGCGGGCTGTTGCAGCATGCAGTCGTGTGGAACATATTCTGAACTTTCAAATGTTCCAATCGGCTATTTTTCTCCAAAAGAAAAAAAAAATTAACGTTACTAAAATCTATTATTTTTACATACAGACTTGTTTTTCTCTGATGACATCGTTACATACCAGATCTAATACAGCAAATGTGAGCACTTGTTGTGCTCAAAGTTGTCACATAAAATATGATGACACAATAGTTGTTATTATCCAACTCACCGCAGGGTTTAGAAGTCCAGTGACCATGATGGGAGGGTCTCAAAGCTTTGAAGTGCTTTTCAGAGGCAGCCAAACATTACTGTTAGCACTAGCATTTCACTGAACTTCCTTATTCCACGATGCAAACTTTCCCATCTAAATGCTCAGTCTTCTTCTTCTTCTTCTTCTTCTTCTTCTTCTCCTTCTTCTCCTCCTCCTTCTTCTCCTTCGTTTTTATTGACGGATCGCAAACCAACTTTAAAGCTTCATATCGCCACCTGCTGTATCGGAATTGTAGATTCATGATATTGGATCATCTGAATGATGATTGTCTACAGAAAATCCAAAAATAAATTGGATCATCTGAATGATGATTGTCTACAGAAAATCCAAAAATAAATAAATGATAAATCAGATCCTCTTTCCCGATTCTGTATAATATTTATGTATTATTTTATTTATGTATTTACTGTCACCATGTACAGTGTTAAATGTGAATTTTACCATTTGATGTACTCTACCAGAGTTAGCTTTCATCTGCAGTCCCTTCGGCAGATCACAATTAAAACATATAACAGCACAATAACAAACAGTACAAAGCAAAAAACACACATGACACATAATACAAAATACAAAGGTACACACAATAGCACATCACATACACTCACAATGTCAACTAGAAATTATTAATGTAAGCTTGTCAAATTAAAAGCAAGATTATTTGCATTCATGAGAAGACCATGAGATGAAATCTAGAGTCAGCAGTTACAGAGCTGAGTAGTTTTTAGCAGATTTTTTTAATTTCGTTTTGAACGTACTAATGGAACTGCAGCTCTTCATATCATCAGGTAAGGCAGTCCACTGAGTTGTGGCTTTCACAGAGAAAGCTGATTGCCCAGATGCAGTGCAACGAAATGGTATGATGCAATCTTGTATAGAGGATATTCTGGAGGATCTAAGAGGACTTACTGAGCGGGTATAGACAAAGTCAATAAGTGGAGGAGGGGCCAAACCATTTAAAATCTTATAAACTAGGTACAAATTTGAGAATGATCTAAAAACTAAACTGTATTTCTCCGGTACACTACAGTGATGGAAATGCATTAACTTTTTGTCCAGAGTTTTTAGAGTTTGTTTGTATAAGGACTCAAGGGGTCTTATGGCAGTTTCTCCAGCCTGACCCCAACATGTGATGCAATAAGACATATGGGAAAGAATGATAGAAAGCATAAATGTCTTGGCTGTGTCCGAAGAGAGACAGTTTCTAATATGTCTAAAATTTGCTAAGTTGTACTTTATGGTTTTAATCAATTTATGGTTTTAAATTTTTTTAACATGTTTCTTAAAATTCAAATTTGGATCCAGTGTCACACCAAGATATTTAAAATCAGTGAATATGTCACCTTTGATGAGAATATCAGTGTTAGGAGGTTGTACCATGGTTTTAGAGAAAAACATACCCTTTGTCTTGTTTATATTTAGACTCAGACATGATTGATCAAGCCAATGTGTGATCCTTTCCAATGCAATTGTTAGCTTAGCAGCAGCTAACTCAGCTGTTTTTGCATGTGTGTACACAACAGTGTCATCTGCATACATTTGCAGTTCTTCATCATGACACTGTTGAGGGAGATAATTCATATATTGGCTAAATAATACGGGACCTAACATTTTAACTTTAACACACTGTATCCTATTAAATAAATATGAAAACATCCTTCCAAGTTAAATTTAGAGAGTTTCCATATTAAACATCATGATTGACTGTGTAAAATGCTTTAGACAGATCTAAAAATACAGCACCAACTACTCCTCCTTTGTCAAGTCTTGATTTAGTTTGCTCTATTAAGTGCAAGGTAGCAGTTTCAGTGGAATGATTTGCTCTAAAGCCAATGTAGACCAAAATTGCTTGTATTGAGAAACGTCAGTTGTTCAATGACAACTTTCTCAGCAACCTTTGAGAGCACTGGCAGGATACTTATTGGTCTGTAGTTACTGGCTTCAAGGTGGTTTCCAAATTAAAAATAGGTGTGACAATGGCACATTTCCAGTCATCAGGAAAGGAGCTGTGTTTAAAAGAGAAGTTAATTAAATGAGCAATAGGGGGAGTTAAAATATCATGGTGCGAAATTGGAAAGCATCTCTACTTTTGGAGCTTTTTAAGGAGCTGATGATTTTGTTTAATTGTAACTCATTAGTCTCTACCAGCCCAAAAACCTGGCCTGTAGCATCTATAGGAACAATATCCAGTTTCCCTCTCGTAAATTTTTTCTCTAACTTATATACAGACTCAAGAAAAAAAACTATTGAAGACAGAAGCAACAGTAAGATGATCTTCAATTAATTTTCCCTATACTTTGAGTGTAAAATCTCCCAAAAATGTTTGGTTCCTCCTTGTGAGATTATCAATGTTTTTCCAGATCAATTTACTGTTGCCTTTTGCCTCATTCAAATTATTGGGATAAAAATGAAATTTAGCTTCTCTTAGCTCTTGGATAAGTTTGTTCCTTAAACCTTTATAAATCAGCATGTCAGTGTCTCTTCTAGTTTTAAATGCCTTCCTTAGTGCAGCATTTCTAGATTTCATTAGTTTCCACAAATTTTCATTTAACCACAGGAAATTGTATTTTAGATTTTATCTGTATCCTCGCATTAAATCTTTCCCTCACAGAGTTGATTCTGTGAGTAAAAGTATCACAGCCATAGTCCAGATTATCAGAGAACAGTACATCATCCCAGTTCAAGCTGCTAATTTCATTGATAAATTCTTCTTGCTTAGCTCTGGGTATGCATTGAAGCATCATTGTCTTAGTTGCCATGGTCTTAAATCTACTTTTAGTCAGTTTTCTTGCACATAGGATTAGGTTATGATCTGATAAGCCAGTGATGAAATTATAACTTTTAGTTATTCTTTCCGGTTTGTTAGTAAATATCAGATCAATTTGTGTACTGGAGCATTTTGCAATCCTAGTTGGGCATTTTACTAGTTGTTCTAATTGGAATTTCTCTGTGATCATTTTTAGTTTTTTCCTCTTAGATTTATCCTCCCAGTTTACATTAAAATCACCCATAAGTAATAATTCTTTGTTGAGACTGCACTCTTGCAAGACTTCTGTGAGCTGATCATAGAACGCGTCATCGGCAGAAGGGGACCTATAGACACCTAAACATAGCACAAAAAGTAAGGAAATTTGTGTTTGGTAGATTATTTCTTTGTTGTATCAATGCTTCTTGGCAATAAATCTTATACCGTAGGAAAGCCTGTTTATTTCCCTTTTAAATGGTGGAACATGCATTTGTGGGATGAGCAGCAGAGCTGAGTATGTGGGTTGTGCCAATGAAAAAATTGCCAAATCTTCTCTGCCAATGCCAAACAGCTTATTCTGCCATTGACTCTTCTTTGGTGTTTGGTGGATTGGATGATTGAAGTTTGAAGAAACAAGACATATTGGCAATTTAACATTTAATTCATTTAACAAACAGGATTCTCAGTGGCGTGTGGAAGACCCATACACAGCCACAACAGCCTGGCACCTCCTCCTCATGCTGGTCACCAGCCTGGTCACACAGTGCTGTGGGATGGCATCCCATTCCTCAACCAGCATTTGTTGCAAGTCAGCCAACATGGTTGTGTTGGACACTGTGGCACGAACAGCACACCCAAGCTGATCCCACAAGTGTTCAATGGGGTTGAGGTCGGGACTGCTGGCAGGCCATTCCATCCTCTCCACTCCCAAATTCTGGAGGTGGTCTCTGATAAATCCCGCTCTGTAGGGGCAGCCTTGTCATCTTGGAGGATAGAGTTCGGTCCCAGACTGTGGAGATATGGGATTGCCACTGGTTGCTGAATCTCATCTTGATATCTCTCTGCATTAAGATTGCCTCCAATGATGACAAGCCTTGTTTTTCCAGTGAGGGAGATGCCGCCCCACACCATCACACTGCCTCCACCAAAAGATGTTACTCTATCGGTGCAGCAATCAGCATGGCATTCTCTGCGTCTTCTCCACACTTTGACCCTATGATCCAACTGCTATAGGCAGAATCTAGACTCATCGCTGAACATAACGTTCCTCCACATGTTCAGGTTCCAGTGCATGTGTTGCCAACATCAGCGCAAACGGGCTTGACGGTGAAGGGCAGTCATGGCAGGCCTCCTGGCAGCTCTATGAGACTGGAGATTGGCTGTGTGCAGTCTGCTCCGGATTGTCTGGGCAGAGAACCGTCGGCCATATCGTCCTGCAAACCTTGATTGCAAATCTGTAGAAGACAGCCTACGGTACCTAAGTGCTGACAGGGTGAGGAAACTGTCTTCTTGGGGTGTCGTCTTCTTGGGATGCCCACTTCATGGCCTGTCTCTGACATTTCCCGTTATATGGAACTTGGCCTTCACTTTGGAGATGGTAGGGCTCACTCCAAATAATGCCGCAACTTGGTTTTGCGGAACACCAGCTTGAAGTTGCCCTATCGCACGGGCCCTATCCAGATCAGTCAAACGTGGCATGCCGGTTCTTGGAGCAGACACCTACTGACCACTGTAGCAGGGCCCATGCTCACAGGTGCTGCCAATCACGTGCCAATCATCCACAAATGCATGTTCCTTACAAATGTGGCACCATTTAAAACGGAAATAAACAGGCTTTCCAACGGTGTAAGATTTATTGCCAAGAAGCATTGTTACAACAAAGAAATAATCTACCAAACACAAATTTCCTTACTTTTTGTGCTATGTTTATGATGTTAAAAGACATTTGTTGGGATAACATTATTTTTATCCCGACATATTCTCTACATATTTGTGTTACCCACATTGTAAACCACACATTCACATTTGATGTTGTCTCTTACATAAAAAAGCACCCATCCTCCTCTTCCATCAGGTCCGTCTCTTCTAAAACATTGGTATTCAGGCACCATGAACACACTCACAGGAGTTGTTTGTTTCAACCATGTTTCAGTCAGACAAAGAAAGTCCAGATTTCAGTCAAACACAAGGCTGATTGCTCTTTGTAGTAATGCTTCTGATGTTAAAAAGTCCACCAAATAGCCCCTCGGTTTCAGCTTCAGGTCCCATAAGACGTTTGCATGATTGACAGTTTGGAAGATTTTGAATAACCTCTGCCTCCTCACTGCAGGGTTTCGACACACAGTGGTGTCAGCAGCAGGTTTTGTGAGGGAGACACTGGACCTATCAAGGTTTCCACAGCCCAGTACTGAAAAGTTATTCATTGAGACATCATGGCTGGTGTTAACAAAGTTTAGTCTGTTAAAGGAGAAGCCTGGCTTAGAAGTTCTGCAGCGCTCCAAGGGTCACTGGTCCAGGATCTAGCTGAACATCTCTGGAGAGCAGGAGCAGATCCGGTCCACTGGATCTGTAATTCGTTCTAGTACCTGGGCTTGTCCGTGACAGAGGAATAGATTGCAAAATATCCCAGTAAGTTATAATGAAAACTCACTGTAGGAGCGTCAACTGGCCATGAGCCAGCATTTATGCCAAGCCCAATCACTTGGTGTCCCAGCTGTTTTCCATCAACGTTGATTGCTCTGGCCAGACAGACATGTACAGGCAATACAGCAGTGAGTACCAACAGTAGTCCAAAAAGCACTCCATAAAACACAGCCCAGGTCTTTTTGCTGATGAAAAACTTCATCGAACTTGATGCAGTTTTTGACAGACATGCTCCGTGGTACAATGAAGGCCTCAGAGGACAGTCCTAGACAGCAATCCCAGTGGCCTGAGGGTAGAGGCTCCTCTTAAGCCTCTAAGCACCAGCCCAGTGCACCCAGAACCTCCTCTCGACCTCAGCAGGGAGAAAAGGCCACCACGTGGCCATGTGGCTAGGACCGTTTCCGTTACCGTCTTACTTGTCCATATGGTCAGAATCGCAGTTGGTGTTTATCCTCTCCACATTCTCCTTGATATTTAATCTGATGTCTACATTTGAAAACCTGGACTAGCCTGGTAGCAGAGTTTGCAGGGGGGTGAGCTGACCATTTCCTTATCCTGATGAGTGGCTCATAGTCATATGTTATCATTGCCCAATAATGTCCAATATTATTCACAAAAAGTTTATAGAAGTGCACAAATTTAGCGAAGCTGACAGAGAGGTTCACACCTTCTTGGGCGCATAGAGAGGCTCCAGCATGTGTGGGTTACATTACCAGCAAGGATCCTTTAATTTTTCTTTTTTTCATAAAATAACTCAGTAACACTCCATTTTACAGAAATGGTAAATAGGTAGTAATTAAAAAGTGACTTATTTGAAATGTCTTTGAAATTACCCCAAAATTTACCTTGAACTTCATGGTAATCAGGTTAGCACGTAACTTCTTTGAAATTTATTTGAAATTACCCTGAAATTACCTCATTACCCCAGCATTTACCTCAAATTTCATGGTAAGTGAGTTGCTGCAGCTTAATTTCCAAGCAGTTTCTGTCTAATGTCTACTGAGTGGACCCTTCAATTGAATTGAGTTGTTGCAGCCTAATTTCCAAGTAATTTCTGCTTAATTTCTGTGGATCATGCCAACTTTACTTCCATCTAGTTTCTGTCTAATTTCTACTGAGTGTTTTTTGGCCAACCAGTGGTTCCACTCGATAAATCTGAGGTTCATCCTAAGAGCTGTGGCCGTTTGGTTCCCTCTGAGGCAGTAGATGTTCTCCTTACAAGAATGCCACGCTTTCTCTATATGTTGTGTATGAGACCCTGTCTGTGGATACACAAAGTGTTGCCTATGGTTGACACGATAATGGATGTAACCATCATGTGATAGTCTTTGATATGCTCTTCAATCTGTGATAAAAACAAAACTAATGAAAACAAACTGCTGAAAATTAAACTGAAGAAAAACCAAATTGGACATGACATCCAAAAGTAGTATGGTGATCCTGCTCTCTGGAGATGTTCAGCTAAATCCTGGACCACTGACCCTCGGAGCGCTGCAGAACTTCGATGCTGATTTGTGCCCGAGTATGTCTGGGACTCCTCTGGTGCCAGTGACTCCCATAACAGACTAAACTTTGTTAACACCAGGCATGATGTCTCAATGAATAACTTTTCGCTACTGGGCTGTGGAAATCTTGATAGGTCCAGTGTCTCTCTCACAAAACCTGCTGCTGACACCACTGTGTGTCGAAACCCTGCAGTGAGGAGGCAGAGGTTATTCAAAATCTTCCAAACTGTCAATCATGCAAACGCTGAAACCGAGGGGCTATTTGGTGGACTTTTTAACATCAGAAGAATTACTGCAAAGAGCAATCAGCTAACTCATCTGTCTGACTCAAATCTGGACTTTCTCTAATGTTTCAGAAGAGACAGATCTGGTGGAAGAGGAGGAGGGGTGCTTTTTCAACATCAAATCCAAACAAACATGTGGTTTACAATGCAGGTAACACGTTAGAATATGTTGGGATAAAAATAATATAATAATAATAAATCTTCTACCATCATAGGTGTCTATAGGCCCCCTTCTGCAGATGACACTTTCTATGATCAACACACAGAGGTTTTGAAAGAGTGTAGTCTCAACAAAGAATTATTACTTATGGGTGATTTTAATGTGAACTGGAAGGATAAACTAAGAGGAAAAAACTAAAAATGATCACAGAGAAATTCCAACAAGAACAACTAGTAAAATGCCCAATTAGGATTCCAAAATACTCCAGTACACAAATTGATCTGATATTTACTAACAAACCGGAAAGAATAACTAAAAGTTATAATTTCATCACTGGCTTATCAGATCATAACCTAATCCTATGTGCAAGAAAACTGACTAAAAGTAGATTTAAGATCACGGCAACTAAGACAATGATGCTTCAATGCATACCCAGAGCAATTACATTTATCAATGAAATTAACAGCTTGAACTGGGATGATGACTCTGATGATCTGGACTATGGCTGTGGTCCTTTTACTCACAGAATCCGCTCTGTGAGGGAAAGATTTAATGTGAGGATACAGATAAAATCTAAAAATAAAAACAATTTCCTGTGGTTAAATGAAAATTTGTGGAAACTAATGAAATCTAGAGATGCTGCACTAAGGAAGGCAATTAAAACTAGAAGAGACACTGACATGCTGATTTATAAAGGTTTAAGGAACAAACTTATCCAAGAGCTAAGAGAAGCTAAATTTCATTTTTATCCCAATAATTTGAATGAGGCAAAAGGCAACAGTAAATTGATCTGGAAAAACATTGATAATCTCACAAGGAGGGACCAAACATTTTTAGGAGATTTTACACTCAAAGTATAGGGAAAGTTAATTGAAGATCATCTTACTGTTGCTTCTGTCTTCAATAGTTTTTTCTTGAGTCTGTATATAAGTTAGGGAAAAAATTTACGAAAAGGAAACGGGTATTGCTCCTATACATGCTAAAGGCCAGGTTTTCGGGCTGGTAGAGACTAATGAGTTACAATTAAACAAAATCATCAGCTCCTTAAAAAGCTCCAAAAGTAGAGATGCTTTCCAATTTCGCACCATGATATTTTAACTCCCCCTATTGCTCATTTAATTAACTTGTCTTTTAAATACAGCTCCTTTCCTGATGATTGGAAATGTGCCATTGTCACGCCTTTTTTCAAATTTGGAGACCACCTTGAAGCCAGTAACTACAGACCAATAAGTATACTGCCAGTGCTCTCAAAGGTTGCTAAGAAAATTCTCATTAAACAACTGACAACATTTCTTAATACAAGCAATTTAACAAACAATCTACATTGTATGCACTTTGGCTTTAGAGCAAATCATTCCACCGAAACTGCTACCTTGAGCTTAATAGAGCAAACTAAATCAAGACTTGACAAAGGAGGAGTAGTTGGTGCTATATTTTCAGATCTGCGTAAAGCATTTGACACAGTCAATCATGATGTTTTTATATCGAAACTCTCTAAATTTAACTTCTCATCTAGAGCACTGGCATGCATGTCTTCATATTTATCTAATAGGATACAATATGTTAAAGTTGGTGACACACTGTCCAGTAACATGAAGTGCACAATGGGTGTTCCACAAGGGTCAATGTTAGGTCCCCTATTATTTAGCCTATATATTAATGATCTCCCTCAACAGTGTCATGATGTAGAACTACAAATGTATGCAGATGACACCGTTGTGTGCACGCATGCAAAAACAGCTGAGTTAGCTGCTGCTAAGCTAACAATTGCATTGGAAAGGATTACACCTTGGTTTGATCAATCATGTCTGAGTCTAAATGGAAAGACAAAAGGTATGTTTTTCTTTAAAGCCATGGTACAACCTCCCAATGCTGACATTTTCAAAGGTGAAAAGATTGACATAATTACTTATTTTAAATATCTTGGTGTGACACTGGATTCAAATTTGAACTTTAAGAAACATGTTTAAAAAAACAATTGAAGCCATAAAGTACAACTTAGCAAATTTTAGACATATTAGAAACGGTCTCTCTTTGGACGCAGCCAAGATATTGCATGCATACTATGATTCCTTCTCATATGTCTTATTGTATCACATGTTGGGGTCAGGCTGGAGAAACAGCCATAAAACCTCTTGAGCCCTTATACAAACAAATTCTAAAAACTCTGGACAAAAAGCCAATGCATTTCCATCACTGTAGGGTACTGGAGAATACAAGTTACTGAGCTTTGAGAATTTTAGATTATTCCCAAATTTGTGCCTAGTTTATAAAATTTTAAATGGTTTGGCCCCTCCTCCACTATGTGACTTTGTGTACACTCATTCAGTAAGGTCTATTAGATTCTCCAGAATATCCTCTATAAAAGATTGTACCATACCATTTTGTCGCACTGCATTAGGGCAGTCTGCTTTCTCTGTGAAAGCCACAACTCAGTGGAATGCCCTACCTGATGATATGAAGAATTGCAGTTCAATCAATACATTCAAGGCCAAGTTAAAAAATCTGCTAAAGACCAATCAGCTCTGTAACTACTGAGTCTAAACTTCATCTATGGTCTTCTCATTAGCGCAGGTAGTCTTGCTTTTAATTTGACAAGTTTACATTTTTAATTTCTAATTGACATTGTTGTTATGTGGTGATGGAGGGAAACATATGAGAGCCCGACAGCATGTCTTGTGTTTTCTTCCAAGTAACTTTATATGCCACAAAACCCTATTACAGGACACTTCTAGTCTCTGACCAATAGATGGCAGAGATGTACCAGAACACAACTGATAACACTACATTCCCCTTTCTGGGTACTGTACTGTACTGTACAGTCAAATATGAACATATGAACATATAACTATGTTCAGCTAATTAGAGTCCCACATCAAAGTCCTTCAGGTACCTTGGAGGGTTTCTCACCCTTACTGGATAGCGTCTCTCAGCCTGAGGACTCTGTGGCTCAGAGTGACTCTGCTCATCTGGATGATGACCAACTGTGGTGTCTGGATGAGTTGTGTCTGATGGGACACTTGGTGTGGGTGCAGGCCTTTGTGTGGAGACAAGGTGGCTGCAATTTCGACACAGTTTTCCCCTGGAAGTCTCAACAACGTAAGACCTCGGTGTGTCTGCATTTGACATCACTGTCCCCTTTTCTCTGGTGTCAGTGACCCAAACATGATCACCCAGTTTCAGTCCTGGCAGGTCATAAGCTCTGTGCCCTCTGTTGAAGTTTTTCCTCTCTCTCTGTCTGCTGTTTTGTTCCTCTTCCTTCAGTTTAGAGATATCCGGCCAAGCTGGATCGAGGGAAGATGGTATGACAGGAACAGTGGTTCTTATGCGCCTGCCCATCAGCAGTTCTGCGGGGCTATACCCGTTGGCCAGGGGTGTGGCTCGGTAAGCCATCAGAGCCATGTACGGATCTTTTCCTTTCTGCAGGAGGCTTTTTACTGTCCTCACTGCATGCTCCGCCTCTCCATTACTTTGGGGGAAGTGGGGACGGGATGTGGTGTGAGTGAATCCCCACGTTGCAGCAAACTGTCTGAAACAATCTGCAGAGAACTGTGGCCCATTATCAGTTCTGACTTCAGATGGAACACCATGCCTAGCAAAGATGGATTTAAAGTGTTCAATCATTGCTGCCGCTGTAGTTGAAGTGAGTTTAGCAATCTCCATAAAGCGGGAGAAGTAGTCTACTACCACCAAATACTGGTGGCTGTTCCACTCAAACAGATCTGCACCGACCATAGCCCATGGCCTGTCTGGAAACTCAGTCGGCAGTAATGTCTCTTTAAAGTTGACTCTCTCCTTCACACAGGTGTCACAGTTCTCAACCAACCTCCACCAGACCGAGAATTTGGCTCTTTCTCGGCACTTTGTTATGCCCTGGTGTCCAACATGCAGTTTCTGTAGCATCTCAGTTTGTAGCGACTTCGGTATAACTAGTCTGCTACCCTTCAGCAACAGTCCATTTTCCACAGTTAGTTCGCCTGCAAACTGTAGGAAAGGTAGAAAAGCTCTGTCTATGGTGTGTCTACGTGGCCACCCCTCAGTGCAGTACTTTTTCACTTGCTGCAGAATTTCATCCTTGTCCAGGGGCTCCCCGATTTCCTGCAGTTTCTTATCTGTTGCTGGCAGGCTTGACATAACCATGTTCACATACAGGTTGACCTCCTTCTGCAGCCCTGTGTCCCCTTTGACCCCCACAGGTGCTCTCGACAAGACATCAGCAGTGGCAATGTTTTTACCTGCTACATGGGAGATGGAGTAAGCAAACCTCATTAACCTCATCCTCAGTCTTTGAATACGAGGAGGTAACTCGTCCAAGTTCTTTGAGCCCAGTAGTGGGACAAGAGGTTTGTGGTCAGTCTCAACATGGAAATTAAGTCCCACCAGAAAGTCAGAAAAACGCTCACATGCCCATGTGATGGCCAACACCTCTTTTTCAATTTGAGCATATCTTTGCTCTATGTTGGTGAGTGCATACGCTACTGGTTTGAGTTGGCTGTCTTCTTGCATCTGGGCTTTGGCGCTGTAGAGTACCAGTCCAGGTGGCGTGCTCAGATCCTTTTTGATACTGTCAAATGCTTGTTGTTGTTTATCTCCCCATGTGAACATGTTCTTTGCTCTCAACAGATCTCTGAGAGGCTGTGTTTTCTCTGCCAGATGTGGAAGGTATTTGCCAAGGTGATTTACCATCCCCAGGAATCGTCTGACTCCGCCCACATCAGCTGGCTCTTTCATGTCGGTGACAGCCTGCAATTTATCCGGATCTGCCCTGACCCCAGACTAATCTATAATCTGCCCCAGAAACTTGACACAGTCTTTTGAGAATTCACATTTCTCACTTTTCAGTGTGACTCCTGCTTCCTCGAGTCTCTTGAGAACTGCATGCAGGCGTGTGTCGTGAAGGGTCTGTGATTGTGCGTACACCAGGACGTCATCTATTTGGCATAATACTCCCTCTAAGCCCTCCAGGGTGCGAGACATTCTCTGGAAATGCTCTGGTGCAGATGATATGCCGAAACACAGGCGGTTAAAGCAGTATCTGCTGAATGGCGTGATAAATGTCATTAAGAGCGCAGATTCTTTGGATAAAGGGATCTGCCAAAATCCAGAGTTGGCATCAAGCTTTGAAAACACCTTAGCGCCCTCTAGTTGTCCAAGTGTATGCTCGACTGAGGGGAGCATGTGCCTCTCTCTCTTGACTGAGTCATTCAGTTTTGTTAGGTCGACACATATGCGCACTTTTGTGTTATTTGGTTTGGGTACAGGCACCATTCCGGCGCATCAGTTTGTGGGTTGTTCAACCTTTGAGATTACACCCAGGTCTTCCATACGGGCCAGTTCCTGCTTCACTTTGGGCAAGAGAGGTAAAGGGATTCTTCTTGGAGTGGTCAGGGAAAATGGTTTCGCATCTGGCTTGAGTTCAATCTTATATTCCCCCTCCATTTTGCCAAGCCCTTCAAAAAGTTTAGGATACTGCTCTTTCACTGATGCAGTGGAGTCCAGGGATATGGCATGCACTCTGGCTACCAGTCCGAGTGCTACACTTGCTGTACCCCCCAAAAGACCTGACTTCAGACCTGAGACTACATACACATCTTCCACTGTGCTCTTGTTGTGTGTTTTCAGTGTGGCTGTGAATTTTCCTCTCACCTGCAGGCGGTTCCTTCCAGCTCCATAGAGAGCTTTATCTGACTTCCTCAGTTCAGGAAACTGTCCGTAAGCTTGGTATTCAGAAGCAGGTAAGGCTGTTACGTCAGCGCCTGTATCTATTCTGAACTCAGATTCATGGCCATTTATTTTCACTTTTGTGAGCCAGCTTTTGTCACCCCCTGCACACACTGAGCCCAAAAAGCCAATGTCCTCCTCCGTAGCATCTTCGCCGGAAGCATGGAGCTCTCCAACAGTCCCAGACCTGCACTTTTGAAGTTGCTCACTAGCATGTCCTGCTGTTTTTTTACTTGTTCACTTTGGCGGACACGAGTGGCAGCTTTCTCCACTGTTAGCTCTGGGTCCATTTGAAGTTGCTCAGACAGTCTTTTGTCACTCAAGCCCACAACTAACCTGTCGTGTATCATCTCGCTGTGTAGTTCTCCATAGCCACAGTGTTTGGACAGACAATAAAGCGCTGTGATAAAACTATCCACAGACTCTCCTGCCTCTTGTTGTCTCTGATTGAACTTGGCTCGTTCAAATATAATATTTCTGCAAACTACAAAATGTCCTTCCAGCTTAGCTTTGACTGTGCTGTACTCACTCATCTCCTCCGCTGTCAAGCGAAGTGAAGTTATCACATCCTCAGCTTCTTCTCCCATGGTATAGATTAGAATGTTTACCTGGTTTTCTTCCGCCTGTTATTCCAGACCAGAAGCTATCCGGAACCTCTTGAACCTTTTTATCCACTTGGGCCACTCCTCTGGCTTTGTGAAATTGAATCTGGGTGGTGGTGGTACTCGAAAATGATCCATGGCCGCTCACGTTGTCCTTTTTTCCCTTCACCTGTTGCGCCCGGTGGGTTAGCTCGTCGACTCGTTAGCATTAGCTTAATTCTGTTTAGCAATGAGCATGGCTGCAACACACACAAAAAAACTCACAGGTTCACTTTGTCCTCCGTGAGAAAAAAAAAACTCTCAGATGACTCTTCACGGACTATACAAAGTCTTCTGACACCATGTTATGTGGTGATGGAGGGAAACATATGAGAGCCCGACAGCATGTCTTGTGTTTTCTTCTAAGTAACTTTATATGCCCTATTACAGGAAACTTCTAGTCTCTGACCAATAGGTGGCAGAGATGTACCAGAACACAACTGATAACACTACAATTGTGGGTGTATGTGATGTGCTGTTGTGTGAAGCATTGCATTTTGCATAGTGTGTTCTGTGTGTTGAATATATGTTTGTCTACAGGTTCACTCAGTTTCCTGGGTTCACCAAAGTCACTAGCTTCAGTAAGAAGATTGGTGGTAGCCACACAAAACACACATGACCGCTGACTTAGGAAAAATAATAGGAAATATATTTATAAAGGCATTTTGTCCTGTTTCATTTTCCTGATAGCTTCTTTTTTTTACATTCAAAGCATCTCTTGAGAAAAAAACAAATTTCTTTGTTTGATGCAAATCTTCAACTCAATTATACCACAAAAAATAAAATTAAAAGCAAATTAATGTACAACCAAAAATGCAGTAAATTAGAAATCAAGAAGTGTTCAACTCTCAGTGCTTGATACACAAATTAAATGTATCCTCTGCTGGACCAAAATACACTTATTATCAGTTATCAGTTCTTGACAATCTTTGTTCTTTCTTTGACCTTTCCCTTAAGTTACCTTAAAGTTATTAGTGTTATTTGGTCTTCAGTTTCTTCACTTCAAATGTTCCTTTAACGATGTTTGTCAACTTTGAATTTCTTTATGACGTCAGCTGTAGTCAGTTTTTAGTCTGTCTTGGGCCCAAAAAGAAAAAAAATCTCCAAAAATAAAAATAAAAATAAAATAGAATGCTCCATAGTTTGATTTGGTTCCTATTGCCCCTTTGGAATGGCGCAACATCCACATGTCAGCATCCCGCCAAGATGAACGTATCCACGAGCAGCGATGATGATATGGATGGCAGAGAAAGGAGCTCGTTGTGGAAATTTTCTCTCAAGAAAGAGGCACATGGAGACATAAAGAAAGCATTAAACATTGTTACTTGTTGAAGCAGTTGTAAACACTGTACAATCCATCACATCATCAGTAACAATTATACAAATGTCCACACACAAACAAAAATACAATCATCTTGTATTTTTGGAGAGAAAGCATGTTGTTCAGCTGGCCCTTTCCCCAAAGCCAGCCCTTTCTCTAAAGATTGTGAACTCAAACTAGACAGCTTTATACCTCTCCAGAAGCAAAGCTAAAAACAGTCTGGTCCCTAAATGGACACTTCCACAAACCGTTACACCTTCTTACAAACAAGTATGGTCTCTAAAACAGCAGGCTTAAGACAAAGATATCTCTAGTTAACCCCAGAGGTCAGCAAGCAACCCTCAGATAGAAACAGGTTCAAGAGTTCAACTAGCCTAGGAGTAGGATTTCTTCACCAACATGTGTCCCCAAAATGACAATGACATTACATCACATTCAGTTGATAACAAACATAGACTCCTTAGTTTGAAAACATTTGTAACATATATACAAAAGATTTATAAAATGACAACCTACTATTCAATTTTCTTTCACAAGCTCCACTCACAGATAGAAGCATCCCTCAAAAAAACACAGAACAGCCTGAACACAAGTATGCAGAGCAGTTATCACACAGTCTGAATTTCCTTGTTTCATTGTCCATCAAATTAGAATTACAGGAATTAAATTTGCATCCACAATTAGTCCTTGTAATAATAGTCAATGTAATAATGATCGTGTTACAATAAACATGGTAACAGTTTCTATGACACCCATGTCTATAATGCATTATAAATATACTTATACTGTGTTATAATCTGCTTATAGCACTGTATAATTATAGTTCTATGCACTCATAAATATTCATAATGCTTTATAACAATGATCATAATACATTATGAAGCATTATATAATGACTTATAGGGTCAAGTACCATATCAATCATTTTATAATGCATTATTGGTGCTTATCACTCACCAAGTTTTTTTAATGAGTCACTTCTGTTGATCAAACATTTACATAAAAGTAAAATATACAGCTACAGGTAAAACAGAAATCGTTTCCGGTATTATCTATCAGGGGTGTAACGATACACCAAGTTCAAGGTTTGGTATGTACCTCGGTCTTGGGGTCATGGTTCAGTACAATTTCGGTACAGCATGAAAAAATTTTTCAAAAATGTAAACATTCAACAGTGGCCCATTGACCATAACTGTTACTGAAACAGTTTAGTTGTGCCGCAGTGGAAACTCAGTGTCTCCCCTATAATTGTACAGGCTGGCGGGCCACCAGGCCAATGAAAACCCCTGCCAAAAATAACGCCAAATATCCATTCATTAACTTCTATGTTGTTGCTTAGGAAACTCTTGGTAGTGTAGCTCCTTTTAAGGAATAGGGCAGTGTGTAATATGTGTGCGTGACAGGTGAGTGAGTGGTTGAGTGAGAGAGCGGCAGAAAAGTGACAGTGAATGCGAGCGCAGCAGAGGAAAAGGTTAGCAGTAAATTGTCAGTCTGGCAGTAAATGTACAAAATAGGCCACAGTGTGTCAGTTAAAAAATGCTACAGCTTGTCAAGACCAAGAAAAGACCTGTCTGTTGTTTCCCCAACTACTGGAAAAGTTAAGGGGGTTAACTCTAAAGTTAGCAGCAGTGGGTTAGCCTTAGAGCTTAACTCTAAACTTTTTCAATTAATTCCTTTTAGTAGTTCTTATAACTACAGATGTAATCCCATCTCTGTACACAATGTAGGTTGTAATGGCAGAGTGGCGCTTTCCATATTTCCACTTGTTTACTCTACGGGCAGAAGAAGAAGCTAATCAATGTTGTTTATGAGGTATTTTCATATATTTCTTGAGAACTGCTCATCCAAACAACTTCACACATTGACATTGCACTTCCTTGATTCCCCAGCAATCCATCTGTCAGGTATGAAATAGATTGGATGAACGGTTCTCAAGATATGTGAAGGACAAACATACATACATACATACATACAGACAGACAGACAGACAGAGAGAGATTCCTTGTTTTACATAGAGAGAAGACAGATGTGCTTTATAGGAGAACTCCACGTGTTCTTTTCATCAAACCATAACCCTAAATATTTGAATTCTGGCTCTCTCTCTAAAGGTTCTCTGTATAGAGATAAACTGATGTTAATTTGTGTAAACAACATAAAACATGACGCACACTGTCAAGTCAGACTGGACAATATAGGCATTTCTGGTAATAACTTTCAAAATTACGCCCACCAGCCCACTTAATTATACAGCCCATCCAGATACAAATTTCAAAATAAAATGGATAGTCACAATACATTTCAAAATAAAATGGGCAGCTGCAATAAGACAGAGAAGATGCTTAAAACAACAGCAATTCACAAACGACAACAGAGAATATATTACTTTCAAAATGTTCAGTCAGTAGACAATGGTTCAGAAAAGATAATGTATTGCAGTGTTTTAAACTAATGTATCTTATTTTTCAAAACTCTACACACAATAAGAACATATAATTCAAATAATAGCTAAAGCACATATCATCACCTCTAAGAGAACTGAAGACATCAGTGAAGCCAACTTACATTCCCTAATCACCAATAAAAGCAGGATGGATAACTTTCTGCACATATTTAGTTAATCCATTTCTTGTCATAAATACAATTTAAACATTTTGTCAAAATGTATTTTACTTCTTTTTACTGTTCTTTGTATTAAACTGGTTCAACATGGGGGCAATAATGATCCTCCTTGAAAATTGTGAGTTTCTACTGATTTGGATTGTATTGCTGAATAGTAATTCAGTGTGGTTGTGATAATGCTAATATTTTAACTAATGTATATTTCCTGTTATATCATCCATCAGACATCTAGACAGGATGTTAGATGGTCGACTTGGAGAGAATACGAACAATAATTTCCCCACAACCTTTTGGTTGTCTCTCTCACTTTCCCTGTGCAGGCATTGAAAGAACATTCAGTAAGCAACTTCATTGGGCTTTCCTTGTATTAATTAGCACATACGCCTTATATATCAGGTGCAAAGAATGACACATGAACCTTTTTTTTTTTTTTTCTTTAGAATTTCTATTTAATAAAAAAACCTAATGTAAGAAATATGCAGAGACAGACATGATTTCCATGTGTGGTAATAAACAAATACACATGCTATATGTTGGTAAAAAAACAAAAAACATTTAAGTTGACACTATCCATGCAATAATAACATTTTTACTGGCAAGATAAATATTACCTTACCTGGGACAGAAAACAGAGTTCCTTCCAACATTTGAAAGAGAAGGCACTTTCTCCTCATCAGAAAGAACAGTAATATTAGATAACATCAGGTTAGAACTGTTATTAGAAACAAAACTACTCAATAAAAACAGCAATACACTGTATTCTTTCTCTGACCTTCCCACAGTATGTTTAGTACCTGGCTATACAGGCACACTATTGGGATGTGGAACATCAAAGTCAGTCAACATGACAGAAAATAACCTCAGAGACTCATTGACTTCTGCATAGGGGCCCATGTAGACTATTGCCCTGGAAGACTGGGGCACTAAAACTCTGCAGCCAAAAGAAATATTAATTCAGTTCTCAGGTGAGCCAGTGGGTCTGCCGCTCATCAGAGGACCATATCAGTTGAGCTTGAGGGTTCATTACTGACACTAGACAGTTTGATAAAAGGTCCACTTACTGGAATTTTTTCAGAGCTTTCAGCCACATCCCATTGGCCTCATGGTTCATGGTTCAGTTGTTCTCTCATATGGAATTGTGGTCACTTATTTTGGTTAATATATTGTATATTGAGCTGAGATTTTAACCCCTGCCTCTCTTCAAAGATTATGTATCTAAATCACACACAGAGTCAGGGAAATGATTTCCAGGAAGCCAAATGTAAACAAGTAAGGAAGTAAGAAAGAGGAAGATGAGGTGCAGCAGGTCCAGGGGCATGTTAGGCCAATGGGTACATGGAGGGAATCATGAGAATCCCACTGCCACTTAAGACCAGGATAGACTGCTAAATCAACAAGGACCACCAGAAACATCTTAAGCCCTGTTTTGACCAGCAGTTCCAGGTACTTTGGAACCAGAGGAACTAATCTCAGGAGCTCAACTTGGAACTGTTGTGCATCCTGTTTGTGTTTCCACTGCATCTGAGGAACCAGGTAGATCATGCATAACTACTTAACTAATACATGGATTTTTCTATCAACAGCCATGCTTGAAATGCAGTAGTCACACATGAAGAAAAAAGCAACACAGATTTGTCCTGTTGTTCTTTGTATTTACTGCTGTATGAGTTGGATGTAATGAATAAATGAAAAGGAGAAATGCAGAGGAGGATAATAAAACAGAAACAAAGAGCATCTGTCTCCACAGTAAATCATCTGTTGAGTGTTTGATGGTTTCATTTCCCAGTGGCTGCGCCAGCGGTGTGTGAGTGTGTGTGTGTAAATGTCCATTAAATTAGATCCTGATGAGCAGGTTGCCATCAGTGTATGAATGTGTGTGTGAATGAGTGAATGTTGACATGTACTGTAAAGAGCTTTGAGAGGTCAGAAGACTAAAAGGGTGCTATATAAGTGCAGTCAATTTGCAGTCTATTTTATGAATGAAGCAGTGCACAAGATGAAGCAGCCACCCAGTTAGTGACGGTCAGCCCTGCAAACTCCATCCCCAAACCAGTCCAGTTATTGACAAACATGCCCCTATTAGGAAACTGACAGTTAGGTCTTGTAGAGTGCCATGGGTTGATGAGGATTTAAAGGGCAAAGAAAGAAAACAGCACAAAAAAGTGGTTATGTAACTGACAAAAATACTGAGGAATTTTGTCACAAAACTTAATCAATAGGAAAAGAAACAACATTATGCTCTACAGTTAAGCAGATCAAAGAATGATTGGAAAGAGCTTTGGAGTACACTAAATAATTTAATGGGAAGAAACACCTCTCCACAACCTACATTTATCGAGTGTTTATTACAAAACCCAAAGAAATTGCAAATTACTTGAATGATTACTTAAGATGCAAGGTATATAAATTAAGGAGAGAATTATCACATGGGACAAACAATAGCTTATCCATTTTTAACATAAAAAAAATATATGATAGGTAAACCCTGCCATTTTGAGTTCAGTGAATTAAAAGTAGAAACAGTTGATAGATTAATAAAGTTAATATGTAATGATTAACAACTTGGGATTGATAATATAGATGGTAAACTGATTAGAATGGCTAAAAACTATATTGCACTCCCAATTTATCACATACTAGATATGAGCCTGAAAAAATCAATCTCTCCACAGGCTTGTAAAGAAGCAAAAGTTATTTCACTGCCCAAAGACAGGAAAATATCATTTAGTGGCCCTAATACTTGTTATCAGCACTAAGTTAGATCTTTGAGAAAGCAGTATTTGATCAAATACAAGAATACCTCTCAGTAAATAATCTGATAACAAACTTCCAGCATGCTTACAGAAAGGGACACTCTACATGCACAGCTCTAGTGCAAATGACAGATGACTGGTACAGAGATCTGGACAACAAACTGATCTGTGGAGCAGTCCTATTAGATTTTATGGCAGTATTTGATATTATTGACCACAAGCTCCTTCTTGAAAAGCTTGAGTGGATTTAGACCATCTGCAGTTGCCTGGATGGAAAGCTATCTGGTAAATAGATCACAGAGTCTTCTTTAATGGAAGTTACTTGTTACTTGTTTGAATAAAAGTGGGTAGAGGCTTAAAAATCCTGTTTTTGTTTTTATTACGTGTAAGTGTTACAATAAGTGTTCATGAATAAACTATCTTATGAAGGAGGTCCCCACACCAGGTCTTGAACTGGAGTCTCTCAGATCATAGATGACTGTGCTGACTACTGAGCTAAAACTTTACTCATTGCCTCATTGCAGACAAACCTCTACCAATTTATACACCCATAACACAGACAACACACCGTGTAACATGTAAGGAAGAACTTCAAAGGCGATTGTTGCTTTGCACTTTTCATTTATTGCCTATTTTTTACAACATAACTTTGTGGAAAGGAGAACAACAGGTTATGGAGTATGGAGTGTGTTCGTAGCTTAGCTTTATATCTGGGGAGTACCCCCAACTCTAGGACTACATGCATCAGCAGCAACACCTGCTGATTTGACTACCATTGTGAACAGGGAGCTAGATATTATCGGAAAGTGGATCTTTAAAAACAAACTGATACTTAACTTATCCAAAACAAAAAGCATAGCATTTGGTTCAAATCCTTCTCTAAGATGAGAACCAGAGTTTAAACTCTTTATAAATAAAACATCTTTCCAGAAAGTAAAGGAAACCAAGCTTTTAAGCATCACCCTTGACAAATTGTCCTGGTCAAAAGTATTGGGCGAGACATTAGGTGTAGTAAGGCGACCCAGAATATATCTTACACCGGATTTAACTAAACTTGTTTTAAGTACTCTTATTCTTTCGCAGCTTGATTACTGCCAAATAACTGGCAATAATTGAGCGAATGTCACAAAAAAGATATAAGCAAACTTCAGCTAGTACAGAACCAGGCGGCACGCCTTGCTCTCCAGTGTCTGTACAACACTAACATCAATAGCATGCACTCCCATCTCAACTGGCTAAAAGTTGAAGACAGACTGATCACTGCACTTCTGCTCTGAACATGGAAAGTTGTACAATCCAAAATTCCATATCAGTACAGTCAGTTAAAACACAATTTAGAGTCATACACATATGCCACCAGACAGACAACAGAAAGCCAGTTTTCACTTCCTAAGGCAAATACTAATTTCCTTAAATGCACAGTAGTATATAGAGCAATGAAAACATGGAATTCTTTACCACTATTACTGACTAAATTAACACAGAAATCAATGTTTAAAAAGCAAATAAGGACACACCTAGGAACAACATATTTGTAGAATGCTATGCTTATGCTGATTTGTAGTTTTTTGCTGTGTAAGTTGTACTCATATATTTATTGTATTCTCTAAAATATGTCTATGTATGTCAGTTGTGTTGACTGTAATGTTTAATGTATGTTTTTAAATGTGGACCCCAGGAAGACCAGCTGTGCTTTAGGGCACAGCTAATGGGGATCCTAACAAATAAACAAATATAAATAACATCCTATACTTTTGGAAAGTAATCCTTCCCGGGCAGGGACTTTTTGGGGGGTAACAACAACCTCCCTAGAACCTAATTTAGACCATGGCCTCTCAGGTGGAAACACAGGTAGGGGAACTGAGTTCCTCAAATGGTTTTTGGTCCTCTAGGGAAAGTTCCTGCAGTGGACACATGGCTAAAGTGGGACTCTTTTTTTCATGGTAGAACTGTCAGAACATCTAATCAAAGTCTTCAAGTCTCAAGGAGTCAGTACTTACCACAAACCATGCAACACCTTAACATCTCTGCTGGTACCCTAAAGACAGAACGCTCTTGAGAGGAAGACTGGAGTTGTGTATGACATCATCATAACATCACATGTGTCACACTACATCAGTGAAACAGCAAGGACCCCAAACAAGAGACTGAATGAACATCAGAAACAGACATCAGCTGTCTGAACAAATTCCTTACACTGATGAAGGCCAAAGATGTGGGTGAAAGCTCTAAATATGTTCCCAATAATAGGACCTTGAGGGTTTTTTTTAATTTTTTGTATTTTTCTACAAAGAACTGCTTTGTTTAAACCAATGTAAATATTCATTGAGTATTCATTTATTATTGGAAATATTATTCTTCATATATGTTGAATTGTATGCTTGGCTGTAGACAAAATATCATATTTTTGCATGTTCAGCTGTCCTGAGTGCTGTATGGAAAGGAGAGGCTGTCTGCACACAGGCTAAACCAGCCTGATGAAGACCTTGCAGTTTGAAACATTGCAATATACTTGGGAGCTTGCAAATGTCAGTGCAGACAGACCTCTCCTTTTCCTTTGTTTGTCTGTACCCATCTAGGGTTGGATCTGCACACTATCCACCTTTTTTGCCCTATGGATTACACCAGCAATTACTTGGCATTAATTAATAGGAAATGTACCAACTGAAAACTGTCTATATTTTCACTATATTTTCACATGCTTATTTCTGGGGAACTTCTGAATACATTTTTAGGAAAATACAAAACTGTAAAATGAAGCTTTACCAGTTATACATTTTTTTACTGAAACTACAGAAGCTGTTGAGTAAATCCTCACCTACAGTATATTATATAAAAGGTGAACAAACTATAACTTTTTGAAGGAGTCTGATATCATGGTTAAGCTAATTAATATATAGGCCTAACCTTAATCTCAACACCACAACCATGACTGAGGACAAAGAAGGTAGTGTATGTGGGTCGTAGAGAATTGTTATACAGCCCGATGTGATGGGAAGTGCTGAGCGCTGGAGTTTCAGTTCATCACAGTGTTCCAATCAATTTAATGGTCACTGCTTTTACCTCCGAATACTCAGCCAGAGCATACTCTCCACTGAGGGGACAGACACAACACATGAAGCAGGTTAGGACATACACAGTAAACAGGGATAACTGATGAATATGAAATATTAAAAAACAGTGACGGTTCTTACAGCTCCCGTCCGTAGCCTGACATCTTACACCCTCCAAAGGGAGTCTGAGCATTGAGGGCGTTATAACAGTTTACCCTTAAGAGAGAGAGAGAGAGAGAGAGAAATGGGTTGATTGTATTTAATTTCAGCTCTAAACATACATTAAATGATTTACAAAATTTAAACCAAATAAATTTACCAGCAGTGGAATGAAGGGCTTTATATTGTAAAGGAATAGTTCGGCATTTTGGTTTCATTTTAAGAGCAAGGCCAGAAGATTAAAGGAGACCTGTTATGCTTTGCCTTATTTTCAGACATATATATGACGTCACAATGTCAGATGTTGATGTCAAAAGTGGCTGGTGTGTCGAATAATAAGGTAACCATATGAAGCAGTAATCCCTGTGAGCAAAAATCATGGGCTTCAGACTGCTCTGAATGCTTGGTTTCCAACAGTTTTTTCTACTTTCAGCCAAAGCTGATGTTGCCTCGTTTTCATTATATGGTCATCTGCTCCACGCACAGCGCGCAAGTTCACTGCTCCGCTCCGCTAACATGATGGTGTTTTTCCATTGTTTTGGGGGTAGTCATGCCCTGGCACGACTCCATTACACAGCATAGCAAAGTAAAATAAGTAGTTTACCTGTTGGAGGTGTGCTGGTTGTCTGCAGCTCTTCATCAAACATCATCATCACTGTGGCTGTTTCTGCTTGTACTATTCCTCCTTGCGTTATTTCTAACTACCACTGCCACTTGGTACTAGGTAAGTACCAATATTGCTTTCTACTACAGGGGTGTGGAATATGTGGCAATGTCATGAATTTGTCACAGATTTGTATTTTATTTTTGGTTTTCAGTGCAGAATTAATGGATTTTCTCTGACAAAAAGTGAATAACCACTGCTGCAATCAACACTACAGACTGGAACCAGAATCAATTGATAGTATAAAAAAGTGAATACGTATAATGTACTAAAAGCTAAAAAGTAGATTTAGTGCTAGGTTACTCTTTCAGTAAGGAACTGGAGTAAGGATGTATTTAGTCTAGCTCAACATTAAGACTAAGACATAAAATACACCTATGCACTTCTAAGGCTCATTAGTCAACATGTTGTATCTATTTGTTTAGTCTTTACACAAATGGAAATGTAAAAACAACACAGCACGTGTTTTCGTAATCCTCAAGCACATTGCCATAGCCACTGTGGCAGCTTGATTAGGTTTGTTTGAGCAGTGAGTCATGTTAGCCTGGTTGACCACTATCCAACAAATGAAGATATTAAACTGTTTTTTTAAACACAAATATCTAGTACAATATAACAATACATTAGGATGAGTGTACACCCACTCATTTTCCTAACCCATTGAGTTTTATACTAACTGGTGAGGGAGAGTGCTGCTTTTTCAAGTCAAGACAAATGAAGAGTGAACCAAGATAAGACAGAACTGTCCCAGGTCCAACATATGCAAAATGTCTGTCTTGGATTTTGATAAAGGACAGCATGTGTTTGTGCAGAGGAAGATGAGAAAAAAACACCTGGTTTGTGTTTGTATTTTAAGTTCTGTACATGTGTGAACAATCTTTATCAAAGAATCTTCAAAGTGAGCTGACTGTACTGAATCACCAGTCAATGACCAAATCAGTAGCTTTCAGCAGTGGAGCTTCTGACTGGTAACTGAAAGCAACGATGTCAGTTCAGCTGGTATTCACGGTACCTTACCTCCTTGTTAAAAACATTAAAAGACTGCAAAAGCTACAGAAACAATTTCAGAGAACTTCAGAGAGGTGCTGGGAAATTCTTTTTTGATGGAAAATGCCGCATTTAATTTCATTCTCATGGTGTTCATATGTTGGTGAATCTTATCTGCTGCTTCCCCATGGCTGACAAATGGATTGATTTTACAGTCAGTCCTGCTTTTACACAATAGACTACTATGATACAATAGACTTATGAGTGAAGCTTTGAGCATTTGTTGCAGGCAAAATGGCAGGACTTTCATTAATCAACTGGTGCTGAGAATCAGGGGGTGTGGGCCTCCCTTTTCTTTAATGCATATCATGATTGGTATGTGAATATGGGCAGAAGAAATTGGTTTAGCAAGAAAGGCGCATGTTGTAAATCTTGTATAATGACCATGCAGCAGGTGTAGCAGCCCCTTAGAATATTTAAATTACTTAATTGGTTCATGATGAAGTCATTTATTCAAAAATTGTATCCAAAAATCTTGTTGAAAGAAAATGGAAATGTCATTTTTTTAATGAATCATGAATAGAGAAATCAAATGTCTTTATGTTCCTCTGGTGTCAGGGCTATGAATGAAGACTCACCAGACACTGCCAGTCTCCAGGGCTGCAGACACAGACAGAGCTCGGTCCATACTTGTAGTGAAGACTGCTGACACCAGGCCATACTGAGAGCTGTTTGCTCTCTCTATGGCCTCCTGCTGGCTCTTAAAGCTGAATATACACTGCACTGGACCAAAGATCTAAGAGGGGGAAGATATCCAGTAAAGATCAATCACATAAACAGAGAAGTGAGTCACACTACACAAATGACTGCCATCCATAAAAAATAAATACAAAAACAGAAAAGGTAATGTAAATAGAAGAAATAATAATTGGACTACATTAAAAACAGAGTAAAATATAATAAATATAATCTGCACAGTTAACCCATTATAAAAAGGAAGTACAATTCTGTGCAAGAAAGCTGTGCTTTTTCACAAATATATTTCCATTATTATTCATTTTATTTATTAATGATATTATAACAGACATTAATAATGCATGTGGTTGCTACTTTTATGATGGCTACAACAAATGGATTTGAAAAGAAGTTTATCAGATGTGTATTTTTTGAAAGAAATTGAAGCTGATAGGCAACAGTAACAAAAATATAATATATAATGTAAAATATAATGTGTAATGTATGGGGAGCTATAAATATTGACTAAAGGGGGAGTCTATGGAACTACATTAATGTAGATTACTATGGATTTTTGTTTTTTATCTTGTGACAACATTAATTGGTTGGAACTTGTTGAGTGCTGAGGTTGAATGATGAAGTTTATATAACCCTAACTGTAAGTGGCACAGTAAGCGCCAAAGAAATGTGGAACTTGTCACTTTCAGTATTTGGGAAATTTCTGTGTTAAACGCTGATAAAAACACAGTGTCTTGGACTAAGTATTTTGGTTTGTCTAAGCCTTGATGAAGTGCCAGAACAAGTAAATAATACAAGATATCTGTGTGAAGATACAGACAAGATAAAGACAAATTAGGCAAAATTTAAGGACAAATCAGGCATCAGCCTCAAATACAAAAAACAGGGCCACTGACCTACATACAGGTATGCCAATAGACTGCCTAGACTGTATGTGGTGAGATAAAGGAGCTGTGAAAACCACAGTAGTCCTTTATATACATTTTATATTTCAGATTTATGGTAATCTAAATTACAGTAAAACTGCATTGCAGGGTGAAAATTATGAGATGATTAAAATTATAAGTCAGTATAATTTTGGGACTTATGTTACTAATTAACTAACTCATAATATTAAATTTTGTCATTAGAGAAAGGACCCATGTTTTTTTTTTGACTTTGACCTCCTGTGTGTTAAGCTCCTGACCAGTGCGCAGCCTGCCTTTCTGCACAGTCTGTGGTGTAATTAATGCACAATTCCTCCAGGTGTCAGGCTTTAGTTTCACACACTAACACCATCCCCTATCCCGTGTGTGTCAGGTTCACCAGTTGTGAAGTGAAGTGAAACATGCTTTAACCTCTTCTTTAGCAATACGCATGTGGTCTTTGACCCCAGTGAAGATGGTGGGTTGAATGAAGAGGCTCTTCTCGCCCACAGCTGCTCCTCCATACTCCAGCCTAGCTCCCTCCTTCTTCCCACTTTCTATCAGATCCATGATCTTGTCAAACTGCTGTCTGTCAATCTGGAGCCAACATCAAGCAGACAAATAGACAAGGGAAGGAGACAGATTAATAATACAGGAACAATCACACTTTTTGGAAAATTTACTTGAGCCAGATGATGTGGTAAGATAAAAACCAGTTAGCCTTCCTTAGCTCAAATGTGTATAGGTTTAATAAATGAGATACAACTGTTAATCAGTGAGCTGTGTCGGTAGGTGTGTTTTTTTAACTTTGAACAGAGCCAGGTTCCAATCTTTCTACTTAGATAGACTAACCATGTCCTGACTCCAACTCTGTATTTAACATACACACGTTAGCGTGATGGCAGATTTTCTTGAAAGAAAGTGAATGAGTGACCTAAAGTGTTAGAATAGAATGAAGTGGCACTATAGTAAAGACTACTGTAGATATTTCAATGTTGGACTTGAGCACTGCTTGTGAACTTGTGTTCTATGATGTTGACTGCACCTGTGGTCCGTGTGATGTCTGAGGGTCCAGCGGGTCTCCTATAACAATCTTCTTGGCATTTTCTACACTACAGCGCACAAACTCTTCATAAATGCTTTCCTCCACAAAGACACGTGATGCAGCTGTGCAGCACTGACCCTGGTTATAAAAAGCACCTTTCTGTGTTTCCTCCACAGCCAGCTGCACTGTATACACACACACACACACACACACACACACACACACACACACACACACACATAGATGGGAAAGTTGAACAGACACCAAAAAAGTAAAGTATCAAATATTCTTCAACTCTTTGGATTTTTCATTTTACTCATCATTTTTTTACAATTATGGTGAGAAAATTCCTTTTGCTGGTCTAAATGTAGTCAAATTTATACATATGGTCTAAAAATACTGGAAGCAGCCAATGAAACAAATTAGACAAACACTAAAAATAATATGTTCTTTACTGACAGTAAACAAACTCAGTTATAACTTAATTAGACACCATAAATCTAAATTGTGCTGTAATTAGAAACCGCATATAATATTGCTTTAGACCCAAAATATACTATACTTAGACACTACTATACCAAATTATGCTCTAATTAGTAACCTAATATTATTAATCATACATTTTTAACAGTGTAGCAATTCTGTGAGCTTTATCTGGGTTATTAAAAGTTATGAAGGGTTTATTATTGAGTCACATATCTTCATCATGGATGTATTATCTTCATACTTTTTGTATAATTCACGTTTGATGAAGCAGAGACACACCCCCGTCTTGTGAGAATACATATAGTTCACCATGAGAGTTGAGAGCTGAGGATGTACATGCTGCTCACAACCCAGACCAAGAGGTCAGAAACCATGATGAAGAATTCAGTGATTTAAAGGAAAAAAATTTTCCTCACAGAGTTCTGATGAGGACTGTCAGCAGCTATTTACATCCTTGAGTTAGGATTAGCATTAGCCTTCTGCAGCGACTCGATGGAAACTGAAGAAAAGTGCATCAGATGGAATTAGTTAATTATTAGAGTTAAGAATTCAAATTGTCAGATTATCTACAAGAAGCTGTATTTCTGATGATTATCCTTTTCTGTTTTATTTATTCAAATAAAATATTGTTGCACATTAATATTGACTGTGTGTTTCTGTAAAAATGATTGCATGTCTTGTATTAACTAGTACTTCATGTGTTTGCTGTGTGTTTGGTTATATATCATTTATTATCATCCTCTTGAAAGTGACATGTTAAAATGTATAACAGATGTTTGAGTCAGACAGGACGTTGGTTACACCATTTCAGAACGTAAATTATATTGAGTTTTTAATGTGTACATATAGGATGTATAAATATGCAGTAAGGACACTGTGTTCATAAAATTCAGCAGAATAGCTGAATAGGCCTGTTGATGATGGTAACAGCATATTTCAACATTGCTGGGATGCCCAGCAGGGGACAAGCTAAAGAAGGTGTAGGTATATCTCAAGTAGGAGATTTGTGGTTTCACTTTAGTTTACAGTACAGTTCTGTTGTAATGTGTCCCAAATAACTCTGTAATAAAGTCTAATAAGGGTCTAACAATGGGAAATAATACACTTTAGTTTATAGTATACCTAGCGTGATAATCAGCCTGAATTTCCATTTCATTTTTACTTTTTACTTCATTAATTTGTCTGACATAGTGTTCATGTTAGCTGTTCTTTGTGTGGGAAGGGGGTTGTTTTGTTCTAACTAATCAGTTGAAACTGACGCACTGTATTTGTGCTGTTGTTTTCAGTTGACTGCACTGACAGACACTACCAATCTGTTAGCGTTCGTCATGTCAATCAAAGCTGACAACAAGCTGTACAACTATGTCCATCACACTTTGAACATTTTGTGACAGTTTTTTTGTCACTATATTTCTGTCTCTGGCACAGGAAGTCGATGTCCCCTTCTTAATCCCACAAACAAAGCTCAGGTTGGCTCACTTACAGCTATTAGTACGCACAACACCAGATCTATTTGAATACTGAAAACTCTGTGGCAGATGTCTTCAAGCTGCCAGCTAAACCCTCTTACACATTCCCAGATAAAATACTGAAGCCATGACCTCAGTGTCCTCAGTGGTTGCTACAGCCCTGGCCTTAACAATAGATACTGTACTTTCAATGTGAGAAAAACTTCATACATGGAAAATTACATTTAACCAAAAACATATTTGCTACTGCAAAATAGTTCCATATGAACATATTTCATACTGACATTAGGTTGTTTTTACCTGTTTATGTCTAGCAAAGAAAACAAAGTAAAATATACATATATACAGATGGGTGACAAATTAAAGGAAAAACCAACATAAAGTGTCTTAGTAGGTGTTGGGCTGCCAGAACAGCTTCAATGTGCCTTGGCATACAAGTCTCTGAATTCCTCTGGAGGGTTAGGGTTAGGTGACTACGAAGGGCATAGCATATGATTCACATTATTTTCATACTCATCAAACCATTCAGTGACCCCTCATGCCATATGGATGGAGACATAATCATCCTGGTAGAGACCACTCCCATCAGGATAGAAATGTTTCATCATAGGATAAAAGTGGTGACTCAGAACAACTTTGTATTGATTTGAAGTGATCCTTCCCTCTAAGGGGACAAGTGGACCAAAACCATGCTAGCAAAATGCCCCCCACAGCATAACAGAGCCACCAGATCCCCTCACTGTAGGGGTCAAGCATTCAGACCTGTACTGATATTTCCTTTAATTTGTCACCAGTCTGTGCATATATACTGTACATACACATAAAATTGGACCCAGGATTGCAAAGTACATTGTTGTTTGTTATTTCTTTAACAGGTGCTGTTTAAAGGATCTGACATTGGAGTTTTTATCAGAGCTACAAACACATATGTATATCAGTGAAACTCATGAATGATTCAGTAGTGGCTATATTGTACTGGCCAGTTTACTCAGTTAGTTTCCTGCTGTTGCACTGTTAGCAGCACAGAAACTGAAGCCAGGCAGTGTTCTCTGCCGTCCCCTGACATTTTACCACTGAGCTACAGTATATTTTCTTTGATAGTGTTAGTCTGTGAGCTCTTCACTGTATAGTTTTGAGACTCCAAAAGCACAAAAACGTGAGCTGCACAGGTGAGATGACATGACAGGTGCATTTCTGGGTGATAAATTATGTAGTTAAACTTTCTGCCTCTCATTAACGTCTGAGGCTGCAAAGGCATAAAGTAACCATATAATAGGTATTGTGATTGCACTGCATGCTGAAACAATCAAAATACGACATTTTGATGTTACATTATATATTCAAAAAAGAGAGACACAGAGCACAACAGTGTACTTACAGTCACAGTCTGCAAAAACAATGCAGGGGTTCTTCCCTCCCAGCTCCAGAGTCACTCTCTTCAGATTGCTTTTGGCTGCTGCTTCTTTGATCAGCTGGCCGACCTACACACATGACAGAACCTAGCAATTAGGATCCATACCTCAAGGCATCATAGGTAATACTGCACTTACATACTTTGAATGTGAGTGGTAGGGCTGGTGTCTGAATTTAATGATAGGTATTTGTTTCAATGTCTTATTACATTCATGGTAATGGAATCATTGCTCTGGATGATTGAATGATGATGAACAGTTTTCTTCAGTTCAAAAAAAGAACTTGGGTGAATAATAATCATTTTCAGGAAGGTGTATTTTAAAGCTTCTTTAATTTCATAACTTGACAAACTTTTTTCTTGATAACAGATGTGTTTTCTCATTTTAACAATTGCATTTTTGCAGTGTATTTACACAATATGCTTTATCTACAGTACATCACTAATAATTCATGACATAATGGCAAATCAGATTTCTATATGCTAAAAAATAAACGTCTTACAGCTGAATAAAGTAACTTTTATAATCCATGATTTTGGAACATGTAGTATGAAATACAATATATAGTTTTGATTGTAGTTTTCATGTAATAGGGCTTTTCCATTGCAGTGATGCAGAAAAACTAGTCCACGCATTTGTTACTTCTAGGCTGGATTATTGCAATTCCTTATTATCAGGCTGCTTTAACAAGTCTCTAAAGACTCTCCAGCTGGTCCAGAATGCAGCGGCTCGTGTACTGACTAAAACTAGAAAAAGAGATCACATTTCTCCCATTTTAGCCTCGCTACATTGGCCTCCTGTAAAATCTAGAATTTAAAATCCCTCTCCTAACTTACAAAGCCCTTAATGGCCAGGCACCATCATATCTTGATGATATCTTATCCCACTAGAACACTGCGCTCCCAGAATGCAGGCTTACTGGTGGTCCCTACAGTCTTTAAAAGTAGAATGGGAGGCAGAGCCTGCAGCTATCAGGCTCCTCTCCTGTGGAACCATCTTCCAGATTCGGTCTGGGGTGCAGACACCCTCTCTATGTTTAAGAGTAAGCTTAAAACTTTCCTTTTTGATAAAGCTTATAGTTAGGGCCGACCAGGCTCACCTTGGATCAGCCCTTAGTTATGCTGCTATAGGCCTAGCTTGAGGGACTTCCCATGATGGACTAAGCTCCTCTCTCCTCCTCCTCTTCTCCCTCTGTATGCATTCATGTAACATCAATGCATGTCACTAACTTTGCTTCTTCCCTGGAGTTTTTTTGTGCTTTCTCATCTCGCAGGAAACCCTGGGTCCCGGGCTGAGCCTTCACGGTCCTTCACAGTACTGTTGGCATCCTTCCCTGGCTGTTGCTGTTGCTGCTGCTGTTGTCGTTGTTGTTATGATTGTTGTTATTCTGCCCCCCCCCCCTCTTTCCTTCTTTCTTTCTCTCTCTCAACCCAACCGGTCAAAGCAGATAGCCGCCCACCAAGAGCCGTGTTCTGCTTGAGGTTTCTACCCGTTAAAGGGGAGTTTTTCCTTACCACTGTCGCCAAGTGCTTGCTCATGGGGGAATTGTTGGGTCTCTGTAAATTAAAGAGTACGGTCTTGACCTGCTTTATGTGAAAAGTGCCCTGAGATGACTTTTGTTGTGATTTGGCGCTATATAAATAAAAATTGATTGATTGATTGATTGAGACACACTTAGGCCATAGCGATGGATCAGGTGCAAAACACAGTTTTTACATAGAATAGAGAAAACACTTTTGGCTTTTGAAATATCTAGCTCACATTGGTCACTGATATTGTTGAGAGAAATAGTTGTTACAGGACGTGAAAAGGAGTTCTGTGAATCTGAACTTGATTGTTCTCCTTCAAAGTCCAGATGTGTGTCTCAGTAAACTGAAATTGAATTGCAAGAACTGAAAATAAACTGTGAGAACTGAATGTAGCAGTGTATAGAGAGTTGAATTTTCAGTGAGGATCAAATACAGTTTCACAGCAACTGAATTCAATTTCATATTATATTCAGTTTCAAGTTTATTTAGCTTATTTTGTTTGGAATTAAGTTCCAAACAAAAAAGTTCAGTTTCAAATGATGCTATTCAGATTTGGTCCATGTACCCTCTATCCAAAGCTGTGTTCAACTTGTTTGATAACAGGATAAGAAAATATATGATGCATTATTTTGTTTCTCTGTTTTTTGTGTGAATTAAAATAAATGGAAATCCTCGTGCTTTTCTAGTTTTCATCCTCAAATCAGCAATTGGAATACAAATTAAACCAAAACCAGAAAACAATTTATTTTTCACTTTTATATAACTATATTATCTGCCCCTACCGCATCTCTACAAAAACATTGTCATTGGCTATGCTTGCTATGGCCTAGATAGATAGATAGATATGTTGGGCCTCAAACCATGAGGTCACACAAAGAAGGCCTACATGTAACCTGTGAGGCCTGACCACGAGGTGCTTTATTCTTTTGTTTTCCCCAAGACAAAGGAATAGCGCCAAAAATGCTGCTTAGACAATAGGAGTCCATTACAAACTCCATTTCCAAGGATGCTTTGCAATTTTCACACCTCAGCAGGGAGCAGTCAACATACAGTCTCATTGGCGGAGACGCTCCTGCACAGCGGAGTGTCCTGATGACGCAGCCATGACATCACCGCCCCTTTAAAAACTGAACGTGCCCTGAAGCACACGCCTTTCCCATGTCACTGAGGTAGGGGTAACTTCAGTTCCTCTGAATCAGCTGACTAAAGGGGGTACCCCACGCACGTGTTTTCCCCTCATTGAAGACTCCCCTCGCCGGACGAGACGAGACTTCGCCCGTGTTCACCCGAACACATTCCCGGATCCGAGAAAGACTGCTTCTGCAACCAGCGTCCTCAAATTTCCTCGAGACGGAAGAAATGCTTCTTCACCGAGTCGACTCTACTGTTCTCTCCGCCACGCCGCCGAGAGCCAGCTGCCGTGTTTTTCGCCGACCATGCGAGAACGGCCACCGTCTGCATCTGAGCCTAGGACAAAGCCGGACATAACGACGGATTACACACAAACCCAGTTCGCTTTCTGAAGCGACCCAAGTAAGAGGCATAAGTCTGGGCAGAGGCAGTGTTAATTGTGTGTTTCTTATCAGCATCAGTTGCTGTTGTTTAGCATTGAGCTTTTAGCTTTATTGCTATTGTTTTGTTGTGCTGTTGTCGGACCGCCAAGTCCATTTTCCTCTGTTTACTCTTAGGAGTATTTTAAGTTTGCTGCCTGTTTAGTTGTGTTCACCATGCTAGACTGTTTTGTGTTTGTCCCGCTCGGGACTACTGCTGTGTTTGTGCCATCGTGAGTCAGAAAGTAAGTTGCTTTGTCAATCAGAAACCAGACAACGTGCGTTACAGACTGCCGTCCGTACACACGCTGTCTGTGGACAAAGCCGCTGCCCTTCCTCTCACGATCGCTTTCTTTCCTTCTTCCCTCTCTCTTCTGACTAACACATACACGCGCGTGCATACACACACATACACGCACCGTCATCTTTTGCACGTCTGATGGTCAGATAACGTCGGACAAAGCTTCGCTTTGTCTTTCCTTATCCGCCATCAGACACGTGTGTTTTTCTGAGAAGTGGGTGAGTGCGAGACGCCGTCCGCCAGAGGGCGCTGTCTTGCTTCTGTCTAACCAAGACACCGCCACATTTCTGCCATCCGGTTCTCGCGCGATGTGACTTCCTCCCATAGTCACTTCCGCATCGCAGACCGACGACATCATCACGTCAGGCCCCGTTGCCACCTTGTCACACACACGCACACTCTCTCTCTCACACACACACACACACACACACACACACACACACACACACACACACACACACACACACACACACACACACATTCCCCTGCATGTGTCCAACCCTGTACATAGCTTTGTGTTTTGTTTGGTAGAATTAGATTTTAGAATAGTTGTTTATTGACTGAAGCATTTGTTAATTTTGTTAATTTTGCTAAGTTTAATAAACACTGCTATATCTTTAAAGAGAAGTTCTTCCGTCGTTATTGTGTGTAATATTGTGAAAAGTGGCTGATTGAAGGAGTCAGAGCTCGAATTCACCCTTCTTTGTTCATCCTTGAATGTTGATATCTCTCAGATATTAACATTCTAGGTGAACTCCCATTTATGAGACTACCTTGTTTGGTTATTGGTCCCGGTTTCCGGGTGGTGCCCCGTATTTGTTAATTCATATTAATAATTCTATTAATTGTCATAATTAGTTAATTATCCTTGATAATTGATAATTATTGCAAATAATCAACTGTGTTCCTCACAGATCCAACAGTTGGTGCCTGAATTATTGATTAAGGTTAACAATATCTTATTTTCATAATTCATAATTATCTATGATAACTATGAATTATTGCTAATAACCAAACACACTACTGCCCGTCCCAACAGATAGATAGATAGATAGATAGATAGATAGATAGATAGATAGATAGATAGATAGATAGATAGATAGATAGATAGATAGATAGATTAGCTAACCCTTGGGTATCTGTATGAGTTAAAAATTATGTGATTCAAATTCAGTTTTCTTCTGTAATTATTCAAGTTGAGCAATTCAAATTCAAATATAAAAGATTCCATAGTTTATGACTATATCAACACCTGCATTGCTTTAATTCTAGAATTCACCAGAATCTCCATTATATTAGTAAAACAAAGAAATGGTCAGTTGGATGCTGGATTCTATATCAAACATTTATTTGTCAGACCTAAGACGCCTACCTCTGTAGAACCAGTGAAGGCTACTTTGTTGATGTCCATGTGGCTGGCGATGGCCGCTCCTGCTGTAGGACCAAACCCTGGTACAATGTTCACAACTCCAGGAGGGAACCCTGCCTGACATGGCAACCCAGAGAGCATGTTGATGATTTCATGTCCCAGGGGACAGCAAAAGACCCCACATATCAGGTCAAAAGACATTTTACCCCATAACAGCCTGTGACCCGATATCAACCTGAGTTAAGAATTCAGATCAGGGTAGGGCTGAGTGGTAGTACCTTTATCATCTTTCTGTATCATTATTACATGACATGCTACTTTGTGTCACAGGTTTTGTTCATGGTCATGTTTTACTGTAACATATTGATGTTGCTCTTACCATCATAGCTACCACTGAGTACATCAAGGTCATGTCCGCTGTACTCTGGGGAATTTGGGTATTTCAGGACATTAACATTCTAAACTGAAACTTACACATGATTTTACAGGCTCAATCCAGTCTTTTTAGACTCAGTATATTTAAATGGTACTGCTTCTAGGCCAACAAAAAAGATACAAATGAAGGATTCAGTATTTCCCCACCTATATGTTATGTTGTATGGAGAATGCTGTAAAACAGATGATCATTAGACAAATAAAATGTACAGCAAATATAACTAAATTTAATGTTGTTTGTATCAAAAGGCTCAAAAGAGCTGAACTCTGTGGCCTGGCTGACGTGAGTTTTTAGCATTACCAGTGTATTAATTTGGGTTCCTGGTAAGTAAACCTTGTGATTCTGCAGCTCTTGACACATTTTCTTCTTAGAAGTAACATAATCAGCATTGCTTCAATGAATGAATAAAAAAAAAAAAAAATCCGATTGGGCTAAATGTGAATTTTATGTGCATAACAAGTTTTGCGGATGAGGATTGAAAAATAAAAATGTAAATAAATGTACACTTTGTGTGTACAGTCTTTGTCCCATATGTTAGCAGGTCATAGTATTGACAATGAGACCTACAGTTACAACAGTCAAATTAAAATCTTTCTTAAACTGGGATCATGTCTAGTGAATTCAATTCAGGCTCCCTTGGGAGTCATTGAACTGCACTTTAAAAACCCAGTGGAAGCGTCCAGGTCTTCCCTGCTGGGAACAGTCACTACCAGAACATGATAAAAGCAGAGCGGTCTAATCACATAAGTAGCAGGATTTTCTATAGGAATAAAGGCCCAGAGTAAATGTTGAGTCCGACATCAGACCTCTTTGATGAGTGATCCAACATGGAGGGCTGTGAGGGGGGTCTGCTCTGCTGGCTTGATGACCATGGTGTTTCCACAGCTCAGGGCTGGTGCTATCTTCCACATGAACATCAACAGAGGAAAGTTCCACTGGCACAGACAAAAGAACACATTAGTTGAGTGCCATTTAACATACAACTGAGCAGATTCAAACAAAGGCAGATAGACTGCAATTCAAGGATACTATACTGAAGGATAATGATCTAAACTCATTTACCCCTGTCTTTAAGGCTGATGAGAATTCATTCATGAAATCACAGTACTGTATATACCAAATATCTTGCTTTTTACTAGAACAATATTATATGTGGTTGGTTGCGCCACTGCTGCTGGGCTCCCATTCCTCAAGTGGTGGAGCCAAACAATTTTCATTCATAGGTGTGGCCTGGCTGTGACCAATATTCATTAGGAATGTCACAGACACCAGTGTTGTGGTGCATGGCAGAAGACCAAATATTTTGAGTTATTCGCTCTTTTGTTTTGCTCTGGCAACAGTGACTTCTAAATGACCACCATGCTTACAAGTACACCATTTTCAGTCATATATAATTGACTTTTTATATATATTTATACTAGTTTGATGGGAATTCCAGAACACACTCAAGTACACTACATTGACATTGTGTGTGTGCAATAACTAGTCAAAACCAGTCAGAGTTAATGTAACTCTTGCACAACACATGAAAAGATGAGTAGATGAATTAGCTACTAGCAGAAAGGATTCCACTACATTTATCTTCTGCTGGAATACGACATGGCCCTAGGTTTTCTATGTGGTAATCTGATTTAACACAAAGTATTTTAGCCTTATGCCCCACACAATATCAGGTGAAAGAATGAATTTAAAACTAAACTCTGACAGATAAGTTGATGAAGTAGGAGCCACCTTAAGATCCCTAAAATGTCAGATATTGTGTAATGGTGCATATTCCCAGGACAAATTAAACATGGACATAAAATGATGTAATGCTATGCGATACCACCAATTTGTGTAGCACTTAAGAGACAGGGCGAGGTGCTCAGACTTTCAGAAGGAATCAGAGTATAACCACTCCTCCTTGGCATTGGAAGGAGCCAGTTAAGGTGATTCAGGCATCTGATATGACACCTTCCTTTAGAGATTTTCTGGGCATATCTAAGTAGCAGCGTCAGGGCAGTTCTGAGAGGCCTGTGAAAAATCTGTAGACACTGTACAAAAGGTGGGAAAAGGGGGGTTCAGGAGTAAATAGGAGACTATCAGCTTGTTTTTGCCCTATCAAGTAAATCTGGCTATGACAATATACAGAGTCAAAGTACTATGAAAAGTACTTAACTGAAGATATATCTGTATACAAATAGGGAAGTTCTGAGTTTTTTCAATGATCTGATGTGTTTACTCATTTTTTATAGTGTAAACAAAGCTTATTTGTGTGACTGTGTTGTATTTAATTGTAATTATAATCAATTATAATCACCACAAAGATCTCCAGTGTAAAATAATGACAACACGAGAGACACAAACTGTAGCTAATAATCCAAGCAACACACACATCATCAGCTCAGTGTTTTCACCCAGTTAAACCAGAGAAAACTCCACTTTATCACTTGGATATTTGTCTGGAGAAAATAAACAAAATAATAAATGGAGCTCTAAATCATCAGGACTGGAGATGATTCAAAGTAAACAAACTCAGAAAAAGAGGTCATTGATTTTCCAGTTGCTCCTTTCCATGTTGGAAACCAGTGGACAAATCATCGGGCACCCAAACCCAAATTTGACAGCAATACATGTGAGTACAGCATGTTTATTGTTTAGGCATTGTTAACTTTTACAACACTTTGGAAACCCTCTGTGTCATTAAGGGATCTTGGGATTACAAGTCAAGAGAATGGTTTCCTGTTTTCCTTTGACAATTACTCATGCTGTGTGTGCACCAGCAGTACTTTCAGTAATTACACAATATCCTCCAGTATAAATTTCATTTTTATGATATAATCTCCCATGTCAAACAACAGCAATTTTGTTCCTTTCTTGCCAAAGCAGGATTAGAGGTTATAGGCTTATGCTCAAAGATAAAAACTGAATGGCTGTATTCTGTCAAGATGTTGAAATTATACTCTTGAGTCTGTCTGGATCTACAACAAAGTGCAACACGATATGGTGTAACACCAAACACTGCCCCACCCTAAATCTGATGAAGTTATTATCAAAGGAGAAAAACATATATTTCAATGTGTGAAAGTGGATCCAAGCCGCACAAGATTGGAGCTGTGTGTTCCTGCAAGAATAGCCCTGAGGGGATTAGGAGAGAGGAGGTCTTGTTTAGGGAGAGCAAAGATTAAGATAAGGTTTCTGGTACATTTGGTTTTAAATTGTGTGCAGTTGCTTTGCTAGCACTACACTTTTATGATCATCGCTTTTCTGGAAAGTCCAGTTTTCAGTGGTTCCAATTAAGCCTGAATAAAGTTCCCATAAAGTCTGAGCTGTGAGTAATGCAATGATAGAGCCATTCCCTAAAAGCCTGTAACCTGCTGAAGTTTAAGGCTCCTGCTGTGTTCAAGGAACACTGACATTTTGGGAAATACACTTGTGCCCAGAGTCAGATGAGAAGATTCATATCAATTTCATCTCAGTGTCCAGTGCCTGGATGAATTAAGAGAGCTGAGTACAATGTGGAGAGTCAGCCTTGCTGCTAATTTGTCCCAGTGGCTAACTATTGTACTGCAACTATATTAATGCTTTATGTTCTGCCATACTTCTAACATACTTCTCAATTATTATCACAGAAAATAATAATAATAATAATAACAATAATAATAATAATAATGATTCCAGAAAATGATTTAGCACTAATCCAACTACTTACCCCCCCCCCCCCCAAAAAAAGAACAGAAACATTCAGTCATACCTTTAGTGCATGAAAAGTGCATAACACTTTTTAACAGACTCTCAAAATAATCTGTAAAACAGCGACAATTCATCCAGAACTCAGCCACCAAACAATCAGATTACACTTATTTTAGCTACTCTACACTGGCTCCCACTTACCTAAAATTCTTTTAATGGTTTACAAAGCACTAAATGGCTTACCCAAAATGGCCTGTATTGCAGAGCTACTAAAACATGTCCCAGCCCATGTCCCTAGGGCCTCCATTACCCCACTGCTGCTCTTCCAGTACCACACCCATAAAAACAACTGGTCTTCAATTAACTTCCTCCCGAACATTTACAGTTGTGCTCATAAGTTTACATACCCTGGTAGAATTTGTGAAATATTTGCCATTTTTTGGAAAATATGACTGATCATGCTGAAAACTTTTGTTTTATTTGGGATAGTGGTTAGGTGAAGCCATTTATTTTCACATAATTGTGTTTGCCCTTTTTAAATCATAATGATAACTAAAATCACCAAAATGGCCCTGATCAAAAGTTTACATACCCTTAAATGTTTGGCCTGATAATAAACACACAAGTTGATGCACACAGGTTTAAATGGCTATGAAAGGTATGTTTCCACACCTGTGACTTGTTTGATTGTAATTAGTGTCTATGTATAAATAGTCAATGAGTTTCTTAGCTGTATTAAGAAAACTGGATACTACATAAATTCCAAGACATTCATGAATTTCTCACAACAACTTCTGTTCATAAGTTATGTTTTATCAGTTTTTCAGGCAGCCACAAGTTACTTCTAATTTTTATACATGACAATTTATTATTTCTAAAATGTTCCCCTGAGGCAAAAGGGTTTTTTTATAGGCATGATGTAATCTCAATGTAAAGCCAGCAAAACAAGTGGGTGGGGCCAGGGAAAGAGACTGTAATGAGCATTTGTGGTGCATAGAGTTGGAGCAAACCAGAAGGACAGAAAATATGGTTATGAATGGGCACTATCTTAGAGTCCAGATTCTATTTCTAATACATCCATGGACTTCAATTGAGCTGGTTTAGCATAGCTTAGCTCAATGATTGGAAGCAGGGGGAAACTTAATAAATAAATGACAAAATACTTTATGTTTATGTTTGTCATTACCTTCCAAAATGGCGTATGTGATTGTTTTCTGGTCTGGGCCCTGTTGTCACTATGTCAGTGTATGTCAATGCTTTCCAATATGCATATGATTCAAATTTTTGATTTTGATGTGTCATATCTATAGTTAAAGTTTGGTTAGGTTTAGGCAACTAACCCTTCTTGTTTATGGTTAGTAAACAATCATAGTCAGGGTTCAAATCAAAACAATGCTGGCTCTTGATGAGTCAAAGTCACACACTGACTTGACCCATCCATCCAACCCAATCTCCACCCTACAAGGTTTTGCTATAACAATATAAAAACAACTAACCTTCAAGCAACTCTGAGACTCTCAATTACAGGTAGTATTTTTATTTTTATTTTTTAGCTTACAGGCAAATGCATCTAAGAATCAGCAGGGGTTTGTTCAAAGTTAGGACAGAACTCAAACCTGCATATAGTCATTGAACTCAGCAGTTAAAACCACAATGTTTCTATATGTGTTATATAGATACAACAAGCAAAAAAGACAACACTCAAGTTGTTTTTTTTTACTTATGACAGATGTTATCTAGCAATTTTCCTTTCCTCTCTTACAGTCTTTGTACTAACCTGAGTCTCTAGGGTCAATCCATAGATGTATTAAACAATGGATAATGAATCCAAACATAGTGGTCCATTCATCCCAAAGAGAGCTGCTCATCCAGCGCATACTCCAAACACATTTCTCCCATTTCTTCTGTGGATTTATTAGCCTAACGGGTAAAATTTTACTAATTTAAAGAGTATTTCTGAATGTGAGTCATGATTTGGATATTTATATTTTGTATAGCTGTTTCTTTTGGAATGGATGTGTATGGCAAAAGGTTTTACTGGGTTACCAGGCATCATGTGATCAGGACTGTGCCAAAATTGCCACATGGCTCAGCTCTGCTCCTGGGAGCCTGAACCTATCTCTGCACTGATCCACAGAGATGAAAACTGATATCTATGTTTTCCCCAAAATGTCACAGAATTCCTTTAACACTCTGCTGCCATACTTACGACATACTGTATGTCATAGAAACACATGTGAAGATTATTATCCATATGTAGACATACAGTAAGCCAGACCACAACAGAGCCTTACAGCTGAAACGCTTATTAAGAACAGATTGTATTACTGCAGAATGGTCAGAATGATCCTGGAGTACCTTTCACTGGAACTTCCTCAACAAAATAGTGCTTACCCTAACCTTAACCTAACGCTAACCTTACCTTAAAGTACCTTAGGTTTTCAGCCTAAAAGGTAATGATTTACGTTAAGGGAACTTCCTTTTTGTCCTCAAAAGGGAGTTGACTCCACAGTGTGACTGCGTAAACAGCTGTATGTCCCTACAACATGAGGAATATTTGATACACATAAACAAAGACACACACACACACTGTAACAGTATATGAACAGCAATGTTATGCTGTTATATTCTATTTATGCATTCTGTTGTGTATGTGTGTTTAATTGTCTCAGAAATTAGATATATAATTTTTTATAATTTCTATTATACATTATTGCTCATAAATTCAAATCAGATCTCCTCTGGACTTACTGGGATGATGGCTCCGCATACACCAACAGGTTCATGTTTGGTGAAACACATGAAGCTTTCATCTGTAAAAAACAGAAAGAGTTCAACATATTCAGTTTGATCTACTGTACTCTAGATGGAGGTTTTATTAAGATACTGCTAATATATGCTTTTTTATTTTCATCGCTGATTGTTTTTGCTATTGCTTTAGGGTACCATTATGAGGCTAAAATCTCAAGGTAAACTGAGGTCATGTAGTTGTTTGCGCAAAAGAATTTTCAGTTAGTGTCAAGTTAAAACAGTGATCCTGTATATACTGAGAACTCGGTGGGCTTACAGCTAAGTACTGATTGACTGTACTGAAATAATGACAACATTTGGAATCCTCTGGTCCATTCATATCAACTAGTAAATGTCTGACAAAAAGATCTTAACTCACGGTCACTTAACGACTTTTTATGGGGCTTTGACCTGCACCTAATGTTTTTCACCAGGAGATGGAGATGGCTCAGTTGTTAGAACAGGAAGTGCTATCAAGTTCCACACTAGAGTTATGTGATGACAACTCTATGACAACTGAGTAAACTCCATTCAGTGATGATGACTGTGAGATTAGGATAATAACTGAAGAAAAAAGTAGTAAATGAACATTGAGTTAAGAATTTTTACAGTGTACTGTTTTCAAGATGAATGAACTTTAAAGCTCAATATATAATATGTTTAATAGGTATATCACTTGTATTAAAGATCAGAATCAATGTAGCTATGGCGGATAATGATAACATTAGTAGGGACTGAGCCCAAAAGGCAAAGGACTACTGTAAAACAGTAGTCCTTGCCTAAGGGCAAGGAGCCTATTGTTTTCGTGTGTTCATTTGTTTGTTTGTTTGTTTCTTTATTATAATAATATTGTATTTCGTGTGTTTGTTTCTTTCGTCTTCTTCTTTAGGGCCTGAGCCCAAAGGACGAAGACCCTATTGTATTTTGTGTCTTTGTTTCTGTCTTATTATTCTTTCTTTATTAATCTGCCACTTCAATACTAAATTTGACCCCCTAAACATGCTCAAAAATTCACCAAATTTGGCTTGCACATCAGGTCTGGTGAAAAATTTGATAAAATGTAAAATTTAACCCCCAAAGTGCGAGAGGGCCACCTATGTATCTAAAATGGCCGCCACAGCCCGTAGGAATGTCATAGAGAGATCGAACCAAAACTCAATTATTCGTCTCATCAAGACCTACAAATCATATGCTGACACCCCTGACCTAAATCCAACAGGAAGTCCGCATTGTGCTCATCAAAGTACGACTTTGTGCCAATTTTGGAACCTGATCAAACATTATCTCCTCCTAGGGCGTTAATGGTATCGGCTTCAAACTTCAATACATGACTTATCACACTGTGCTGAACAAAAGTTATTAAAAACTGTACTGTAGTGTACTTGTAGTGCGACATCACACCTTATAATGTAAACCAATGGGGAGGCAATCGCTAGGCATGGACTTTGTGTCAAACAAATGGTTCTGATGTCTAAACTATGAGTCTGACCACTTTGAAACCTGTATCAATGGATGCGTGACAAAATTTCCTACATATAATGTGATTTTTAATGTAGGATTTGGCCAAAGTCATGGGATTTATGAGGATATTTCATAAGAAGAGTGACATTCTTATCTCCAACTGAGAGGGAGAGCTGTCAGCCCAGGTCTGAAAACATCTACATGCCTGTGACAAAAGCCCTTGGACTGCGCCACACTCCAGTTGATGTTCATATATGCACATATTTCCCACTTGGCTGAGGAGACTATTACACATGCAATCATATATTGTACTAATGATCAAGAAAGACATTAGCCTATATGAGGCAAGAACTTTAATGCTGAGCTACTGAACTCCAGTCTTCCTAAGTTCTTCCTTCATATATTGTCTTTCTTGATCATAGTATAATCTATGCTTGCATGCATAATAGCCTCCTCAGCCAGCTGGTAAAAATATGTGGATATATCGGCATCGGCAATCGGCCACAATGAGTTGGAAATATCAGCATATCGGATATCGGCAAAAATCCCATGTCGTGCAGTAAAAGTCTTTACTTTCTTAAAAATAGACTTGATGAAAATTAGGAAATTAATTTGTTTTACACACAAACTCATCAAGGGTTTTCAATTTACTAATTGAAATTCAAGTGAATGGGCACAAAACTTGCATGATTTTTATGACACAGGTGTGAGCAAGGCAGCCATGTCTCACCCTGCAGAAAATTCTCATCCTCACACTGTTGAGATTTGATATTTCGCCATGACAGAGGAAGTTGCTAGAACTTAATTAGGGCCTGAGCCCAAAGGGCGAAGACCCTATTGTACTCCGTGTGTTTGTTTCTTTCTGATTAGGGCCCGAGCGCCTACCAGCGTGAATCAAAAGGAATTATTAGGGCCCGAGCACTGACAGTGCCCTATTGTAACTCAGGGACTTTTTCTCTATTATTTTTCTTCCGAAACAAATGCATTTTTGAGGGCCTAAATGTGCATGAAAAGTTGTTAAACTTTGCACAGACATCAGAAGTGGTGAAAAATTTTATATTTTATGGGTCTTGCAAAAAGGTGAGGCAAAATGGCTTGACAGTGCCCCCTAGAAAATTAGGAAAATTGAGCCCCTCGATACAGATTGTCGTAGAAGAATGAAATTGGGTATGCTCATGTATGATGACCAGACGCACCAAAAAGTCTCTTGGAGAGATACCCTAAGTACAACAGGAAGTCAGCCATTTTGGATCAAAGTTGTGATTTTGACGCTAATTTTGCCATTTCCAGCCCTCATACTTTAACAAACTCCTCCTAGAGATTTGACCTCAGCAACTTCAAATTCAGTCAATATCATCTACAGACCTGGGAGATGAGGGCCCGATCATCGCTGCTTGCAGCTTTAATTAGGGCCCGAGCGCTGACCAGCGCGAAGCCCTCTTGTATCCAAAGGAATTATTATTAGTGCCCGAGCGCTGACCAGCGCGAAGCCCTCTTGTATCCAAAGGAATTATTATTAGGGCCCGAGCGCTGACCAGCGCGAAGCCCTCTTGTATCCAAAGGAATTATTTAGGGCCCGAGCACCGACCGGTGCGAAGCCCTATTGAAACTGAAGGAATTATTATTATTATTAGGGCCCGAGCACCGACCGGTGCGAAGCCCTATTGAAACTGAAGGAATTATTAGGGCCCGAGCACCGACCGGTGCGAAGCCCTATTGAAACTGAAGGAGTTATTATTAGGGCCCGAGCACCGACCGGTGCGAAGCCCTATTGAAACTGAAGGAATTATTAGGGCCCGAGCACCGACCGGTGCGAAGCCCTATTGAAACTGAAGGAATTATTAGGGCCCGAGCACCGACCGGTGCGAAGCCCTATTGAAACTGAAGGAATTATTATTAGGGCCCGAGCACCGACCGGTGCGAAGCCCTATTGAAACTGAAGGAATTATTATTAGGGCCCGAGCACCGACCGGTGCGAAGCCCTATTGAAACTGAAGGAGTTATTATTATTAGGGCCCGAGCACCGACCGGTGCGAAGCCCTATTGAAACTGAAGGAGTTATTATTAGGGCCCGAGCGCTGACCAGCGCGAAGCCCTCTTGTTTCCAAAGGAATTATTAGGGCCCGAGCACCGACCGGTGCGAAGCCCTATTGAAACTGAAGGAATTATTATTATTAGGGCCCGAGCACCGACCGGTGCGAAGCCCTATTGAAACTGAAGGAGTTATTATTATTATTATTATTATTCCTCCGAAACAAACGCAGACGCACCAAAAAGTCTCAAGGACACATAGCCTAACTCCAACAGGAAGTCGGCCATTTTGTATCAAAGTTGAAATTTTGTCATTTCCAGCCCGCATACTTTAACGAACTCCTCCTAGAGATTTGACCCCAGGACTTTCAAATTCGGTCCGTATCATCTACAGGCATAGGAGACTAAAAGTTATTAAAACAATTCTCATTAGTCTTTCCTAGGGGGCGTGGCTGGGCGGCGAATTTCGATCCTTCGCCATGAAAAATGAAACGGCTATAACTCCGGCATACATGATCCTAAGAGAGCCAAACCTTTTGTGCTTCATAAGAGTCCCGCCCTGAACGGGTCCATGTGACAATACAGGATATGAGTCATAGCGCCACCTCCTGGCAACAGGAAGTTACATGTTTTACGCTCTGACGCCCTGTGGGCAGCACGGTGATGGAATCCAGCTGAAATTTACTGAGAATAGCCTCAAGACCTTGGAGATCTTATATTATGAAGTTGGTGACCCTTCGTTGAAAGGTGTTGCCATGGCGACGCGGCGAATTTCGATGTGACGCCATGAAATTTCAATGCCTTATAACTTGACTCCACGTGGTCTGATCTTTTCCAAATTTCATATGCTTGTTAAGAGTCCCAATCTGAACACATGTTCAGTCTCATATTTAGCCAAAGTCATAGCGCCACCTACTGGCAACAGGAAGTATCATGCGTCGTACTTTGTCTAATTACTCCTAGGAAATTTGGCTGATGCACCTGAAATTAAGTCAGCTAATAAACAAGACCTTGGTGATGCTACATTTGGCAGCTCATGACCCAAAACTGAATGCTGTTACCATGGTGACACATCCTTCGCCATGAAATATGATACTGTTTTTCAGGGAGAAGGGATTGCTCTACAGTCATGAAACTTGACACACATGTCTAGAGTGATGTCAGCTCAAATCCTATGTGGTCGCTTTGAATGGGTGTGGCAAAATGGCTCAACAGCGCCCCCTTTAAAATTTCAAAATTGCAGCCCCGCCTTCCAGATTAACGTAGAAAGATGAAATTCACAGGGCACATGTATAATGTCAACACGCACAAAAAAGCCTCTTGAAGCCTTATTGTAAGTGGAACAGGAAGTCGGCCATCTTGAAAAAAATGGTACATTTTGGCCTTTTCTTGGCCATTTCGCATACCTTGTATTTTAAAGAACTCCTCCTACAGAATCCATGGTAAGGACTTCAAAATCAGTGTGTGTCATCTAGACTAGTGTATGATCATGATGGTTTGGCCGTGGCGTGGCGTTGAGTTTTGATGTTTCGCCATGACAGAGGAAATTGATATAACTTGAGTGTACACGGTTGGATCTGCCTCAAACTTTACACAACAAGTCACTGACAAAAGCCCTTCGACTGAGCGTCACTTCGACATGCGCTGGGGTGCGAGGGCCCGATCATCGCTGCTTGCAGCTTTAATTAGGGCCCGAGCGCTGACCAGCGCGAAGCCCTCTTGTTTCCAAAGGAATTATTATTATTATTATTATTATTATTAGGGCCCGAGCGCTGACCAGCGCGAAGCCCTCTTGTTTCCAAAGGAATTATTATTATTATTATTATTATTATTATTATTATTATTATTATTATTATTATTCTTATTATTATTATTATTATTGCGACTCTTTGACCTCAAATAACTTCTACAAACGTGTACCAAAACTCACCGAAATTGGCGTGCGCGTCAGTTCTGGTGAAAATCGCAGATTTTATGCGTCTCGCAAAAAATGCGGGGAAAAATGGCTCGACAGCGCCACCTAGAAAATTAAGAAAAGCGAGCCCCACGATACAGATGGTCGTAGAACAATGAAATTTGGTGTGCTTATATATCATGACCAGACGCACCAAAAAGTCTCTTAGAGCCATACCCTAAATCCAACAGGAAGTCGGCCATTTTGGTTCAAAGTTGCGATTTTCAGGCCAATTTTGCCGTTTTTAGCTCGCGTACTTTAACGAACTCCTCCTAGGGATTTGACCTGAGCAACTTGAAATTCGGTCAGTATCATCTACAGACCTGGGAGATGAAAAGTTATCAAAACGGTGAGTTTTCGACATTGTTGAGGGGGTGTGGTCGGGCGGCGAATTTCGATCCTTCGCCGTGAAAATTCAAACAGCCATAACTCCGGCATGCACGATCCTAAGAGACCCAAACCTTTTGTGCTTGGAAAGAGTCCCGTCCTGAACACATCCATGTGTCAATATTGGATGTAAGTCATAGCGCCACCTACTGGCAACAGGAAGTTACATGTTTTACACTTTGACGCTCTGTGGGTGGCACGGTGATGGGATCCACCTCAAATTTACTCAGAATAGCCTAAAGACCTTGGAGATGGTATATTATGAAGTTGGTGACTTTTCGTGGAAAGGTGTTGCCATGACGACGCGGCGAATTTTGATGTCTCGCCATGAAATTTCAAAGCCTTATAACTTGACTCCACATGGTCTGATCTTTTCCAAATTTCATATGCTTGTTAAGAGTCCCGGTCTGAACACATTGTCAGGCCCATATTTAGTGAGAGTCATAGCGCCACCTACTGGCAACAGGAAGTATCATGCGTCGTTCCCCGTTGTATTACTCCTAGGAAATTTGGCCGATGCATCTGAAATTGACTCAGCTAAGATGTAAGACCTTGGTGATGCTACATTGGGTAGGTCGTGACCCATGACCAAACGCCGTTGCCATGGCGACACATCCTTCGCCATGAAATACGATGGTGTATTTTAGGGATAAGGGATGGGTCTACAGTCACGAAACTTGGCACACATGTCTGGAGCGACACCAGCTAAAATCCTGGATAGGTCATTTGCATAGACGTGACAATATGGCTCAACAGCGCCCCCTTGAAAATTTCAAAATTGTAGCCCCGCCTTCCAGATGAACCTAGGAAAATGAAATTCGGGAGGCTAATGTATCATGTCAAGACGCACAAAAAAGCCTCTTGGAGCCATATCGTAAGTCCTACAGGAAGTCGGCCATCTTGATAAAAGTGGTCATTTTTCGCGTTTTTTTGACCATTTGGCATACCTTGTATTTTAACGAACTCCTCCTACAGAATTCATGGTAACGACTTCAAAATCAGTGTGTGTCATCTACACTAGTGTGTGATCAAAAGTTATCAAAACATTTACTTAGCATTGAAGCGTGTGGCCGTGGCGTGGCGTTGAGTTTTGATGTTTCGCCATGACAGGCGAAATTGCTATAAGTTTAGTGTAAATGCTGGAGTCTACACCAAACTTTACATGTTTGATAAGACTCCCAGCCTGAACACGTCTAAATACCAATATTCAGTCAGTGATGAAAACTGGCTCCATAGCGCCCCCTACCACATTTCAATGCAGCAGCCCCTGCAGCAGGCAGAGTAGGTGATTGAGGATGTGACGTTAATTTCCCCTTGCACTGTCTGAAAACAGCTCAGGGGTCCGTTTCACAAAGCAGGTTCAACAAACTCTGAGTCTAATCCTGAACTCTGAGTTGATCTACTCTGAGATAGAAAACTCTGAGTTTCCGGTTCCAGAACAGCTGATTTGAGTCAGTTTAATCAACTCGGAGTAGTTTCACCTGGAGTTAAGCGCGTGCACCACAACTATAAAAAGCCAGCATCAATGGAGCCCCGATTCAACCAGTCACCATGGCAACGGGGAAGAGGATGGCTGCGTTTTTCGCCCCCCTAGAACTAGACATCTTAATTCGCTCATACGACGAGTTTGAGCATGTTTTCAGAAAGAAGTGCAACACCGCTGCAGCTGCAAAAGAGAGGGAGACGGCTGCTGCTCGGTCATTGCGTAAGTTTAAATGTAGTCCTTTGTAATCACAATAATATTACAGAGGAAAACTGCTTGAATGGTGGCCTATTAATTTATTTCATTTAGGTCCAAGCGCACTTGGCAGCAGTTTAGGATGAAATTTAAAAACATTGTTCAAACAGGTGAGACCTCGGCATAATCTCATGGGGGAACCTCATTTTGATCATGTTTTACATTGTAAAGTAAATATTAAGTGGCTGTTTGACTGTGCAGTTGTTTTATCCCCAACATAATGCTGGTTTCACACACATAAATGTCTTCTCATCTACATCATGTTCTGTTAAATAATTAATCCTATTTAAACTAACACAGACTTCTACTCAGCCAACAGAAAGAAGGCAGATGTCCGTAAAACGGGTGGTGGTCCAGCACCGCCACCTCTAACGGAGGCAGAGGAGCTGGCCCTAAGCCAGAACATAGGAAGGCCAGTGGCTGGCCCCGACACTGTACAAAAAAACTTCCGTTTGCAAAGAAACGCAGCGCAACACACAATATCTGCTGGGATGTGAGAGCATGATTACGATTGGTAATGTTGCAAATGTAAAGACGGCTTAGGTTGTGTATGTAGATGATGGACTGTGACGTGAAATGGTACCGCTCAAAAAGATAATGGCTGGAAATGCTAGAACATCTATGCGTGGTCTGATAACCATCTCTCGACGAATATTTAATTCTCTGCGCAGTAATGCTGCACCTTCATCCACGGGATCGTTATCAAAAGGACATGCCATGTTAGTGAAAAAAAGTCGCCACTTACTGTGCCTAATGGACTTCTAATATACTGACTCTGATTTTTTTTTTAATTTATTTTTTTTTTTTAATGATTTCTTTAAATGACAGACGGCAGAACTAGGCTACGCCAAAACTCGCCTGCTGCCTGAATGAATGAGGAAATCAAATGGAGTGTGTGGCTCTGAAAGAGGGCGGAGACTGAGAGAAACTCGAGGTTCATTGAGAAAAACCTGGTCCCGACCAGGTTAGATTCATAGAGTCTGTTGCTACGGTAACTGACCGAGAGCTTAAGTTACCCCTCTCTCTGAAACAGGCTAGAGTTATCCCTCTTTCTCTGGTTTGAGTTACCTCCCTTTTTGAAACGGAAAACTCAGAGTTTCCCTCATTTCAGGGTTAACAGACTCTGAGTTTTCACTAAACCTGCTTTGTAAAACGGACCCCAGGTCTGGGGACATCTATATGCCCGTGACAGAAGCCCTTCACCAGCGCCGAGCCCCGACATACGCAAGGACGCGAGGGCCCGATCATCGCTGCTTGCAGCTTTAATTATTATTATTATTATTATTATTCTTATTATTATTATTATTATTGCGACTCTTTGACCTCAAATAACTTCTACAAACGTGTACCAAAACTCACCGAAATTGGCGTGCGCGTCAGTTCTGGTGAAAATCGCAGATTTTATGCGTCTCGCAAAAAATGCGGGGAAAAATGGCTCGACAGCGCCACCTAGAAAATTAAGAAAAGCGAGCCCCACGATACAGATGGTCGTAGAACAATGAAATTTGGTGTGCTTATATATCATGACCAGACGCACCAAAAAGTCTCTTGGAGCCATACCCTAAATCCAACAGGAAGTCGGCCATTTTGGTTCAAAGTTGCCATTTTCAGGCCAATTTTGCCGTTTTTAGCCCGCGTACTTTAACGAACTCCTCCTAGGGATTTGACCTGAGCAACTTGAAATTCGGTCAGTATCATCTACAGACCTGGGAGATGAAAAGTTATCAAAACGGTGAGTTTTCGACATTGTTGAGGGGGTGTGGTCGGGCGGCGAATTTCGATCCTTCGCCGTGAAAATTCAAACAGCCTTAACTCCGGCATGCACGATCCTAAGAGACCCAAACCTTTTGTGCTTGGAAAGAGTCCCGTCCTGAACACATCCATGTGTCAATATTGGATGTAAGTCATAGCGCCACCTACTGGCAACAGGAAGTTACATGTTTTACACTGTGACGCTCTGTGGGTGGCACGGTGATGGGATCCACCTCAAATTTACTCAGAATAGCCTAAAGACCTTGGAGATGGTATATTATGAAGTTGGTGACTTTTCGTGGAAAGGTGTTGCCATGACGACGCGGCGAATTTCGATGTCTCGCCATGAAATTTCAAAGCCTTATAACTTGACTCCACATGGTCTGATCTTTTCCAAATTTCATATGCTTGTTAAGAGTCCCGGTCTGAACACATTGTCAGGCCCATATTTAGTGAGAGTCATAGCGCCACCTACTGGCAACAGGAAGTATCATGCGTCGTTCTTTGTTGTATTACTCCTAGGAAATTTGGCCGATGCATCTGAAATTGACTCAGCTAAGATGTAAGACCTTGGTGATGCTACATTGGGTAGGTCATGACCCATGACCAAACGCCGTTGCCATGGCGACACATCCTTCGCCATGAAATACGATGCTGTATTTTAGGGATAAGGGATGGGTCTACAGTCACGAAACTTGGCACACATGTCTGGAGCGACACCAGCTAAAATCCTGGATAGGTCATTTGCATAGACGTGACAATATGGCTCAACAGCGCCCCCTTGAAAATTTCAAAATTGTAGCCCCGCCTTCCAGATGAACCTAGGAAAATGAAATTCGGGAGGCTAATGTATCATGTCAAGACACACAAAAAAGCCTCTTGGAGCCATATCGTAAGTCCTACAGGAAGTCGGCCATCTTGATAAAAGTGGTCATTTTTCGCGTTTTTTTGACCATTTGGCATACCTTGTATTTTAACGAACTCCTCCTACAGAATTCATGGTAACGACTTCAAAATCAGTGTGTGTCATCTACACTAGTGTGTGATCAAAAGTTATCAAAACATTTACTTAGCATTGAAGCGTGTGGCCGTGGCGTGGCGTTGAGTTTTGATGTTTCGCCATGACAGGCGAAATTGCTATAAGTTTAGTGTAAATGCTGGAGTCTACACCAAACTTTACATGTTTGATAAGACTCCCAGCCTGAACACGTCTAAATAGCAATATTCAGTCAGTGATGAAAACTGGCTCCATAGCGCCCCCTACCACATTTCAATGCAGCAGCCCCTGCAGCAGGCAGAGTAGGTGATTGAGGATGTGACGTTAATTTCCCCTTGCACTGTCTGAAAACAGCTCAGGGGTCCGTTTCACAAAGCAGGTTCAACAAACTCTGAGTCTAATCCTGAACTCTGAGTTGATCTACTCTGAGATAGAAAACTCTGAGTTTCCGGTTCCAGAACAGCTGATTTGAGTCAGTTTAATCAACTCGGAGTAGTTTCACCTGGAGTTAAGCGCGTGCACCACAACTATAAAAAGCCAGCATCAATGGAGCCCCAATTCAACGAGTCACCATGGCAACGGGGAAGAGGATGGCTGCGTTTTTCGCCCCCCTAGAACTAGACATCTTAATTCGCTCATACGACGAGTTTGAGCATGTTTTCAGAAAGAAGTGCAACACCGCTGCAGCTGCAAAAGAGAGGGAGACGGCTGCTGCTCGGTCATTGCGTAAGTTTAAATGTAGTCCTTTGTAATCACAATAATATTACAGAGGAAAACTGCTTGAATGGTGGCCTATTAATTTATTTCATTTAGGTCCAAGCGCACTTGGCAGCAGTTTAGGATGAAATTTAAAAACATTGTTCAAACAGGTGAGACCTCGGCATAATCTCATGGGGGTACCTCATTTTGATCATGTTTTACATTGTAAAGTAAATATTAAGTGGCTGTTTGACTGTGCAGTTGTTTTATCCCCAACATAATGCTGGTTTCACACACATAAATGTCTTCTCATCTACATCATGTTCTGTTAAATAATTAATCCTATTTAAACTAACACAGACTTCTACTCAGCCAACAGAAAGAAGGCAGATGTCCGTAAAACGGGTGGTGGTCCAGCACCGCCACCTCTAACGAAGGCAGAGGAGCTGGCCCTAAGCCAGAACATAGGAAGGCCAGTGGCTGGCCCCGACACTGTACAAAAAAACTTCCGTTTGCAAAGAAACGCAGCGCAACACACAATATCTGCTGGGATGTGAGAGCATGATTACGATTGGTAATGTTGCAAATGTAAAGACGGCTTAGGTTGTGTATGTAGATGATGGACTGTGACGTGAAATGGTACCGCTCAAAAAGATAATGGCTGGAAATGCTAGAACATCTATGCGTGGTCTGATAACCATCTCTCGACGAATATTTAATTCTCTGCGCAGTAATGCTGCACCTTCATCCACGGGATCGTTATCAAAAGGACATGCCATGTTAGTGAAAAAAAGTCGCCACTTACTGTGCCTAATGGACTTCTAATATACTGACTCTGATTTTTTTTTTAATTTATTTATTTTTTTTAATGATTTCTTTAAATGACAGACGGCAGAACTAGGCTACGCCAAAACTCGCCTGCTGCCTGAATGAATGAGGAAATCAAATGGAGTGTGTGGCTCTGAAAGAGGGCGGAGACTGAGAGAAAGTCGAGGTTCATTGAGAAAAACCTGGTCCCGACCAGGTTAGATTCATAGAGTCTGTTGCTACGGTAACTGACCGAGAGCTTAAGTTACCCCTCTCTGTGAAACAGGCTAGAGTTATCCCTCTTTCTCTGGTTTGAGTTACCTCCCTTTTTGAAACGGAAAACTCAGAGTTTCCCTCATTTCAGGGTTAACAAACTCTGAGTTTTCACTAAACCTGCTTTGTAAAACGGACCCCAGGTCTGGGGACATCTATATGCCCGTGACAGAAGCCCTTCACCAGCGCCGAGCCCCGACATACGCAAGGACGCGAGGGCCCGATCATCGCTGCTTGCAGCTTTAATTATTATTATTCCTCCGAAACAAACGCATTTTTGAGGGCCTAAACATGCACGAAAACTCATGAAAATTTGCACAGATGTCAGGACTGGCGAAAATTGCGATATTTTATGGGTCTCGAAATAAAGCGGGACAAAATGGCTCGACAGCGCCACCTAGAAAGTCAAGAAAATTGAGCCCCTCGATACAGATTGTCGTAGGAGAACGAAATTCGGTATGCATATGTATCATGACCAGACGCACCAAAAAGTCTCAAGGACACATAGCCTAACTCCAACAGGAAGTCGGCCATTTTGTATCAAAGTTGAAATTTTGCACCGATTTTGTCATTTCCAGCCCGCATACTTTAACGAACTCCTCCTAGAGATTTGACCCCAGGACTTTCAAATTCGGTCCGTATCATCTACAGGCATAGGAGATTAAAAGTTATTAAAACAATTCTCATTAGTCTTTCCTAGGGGGCGTGGCTGGGCGGCGAATTTCGATCCTTCGCCATGAAAAATGAAACGGCTATAACTCCGGCATACATGATCCTAAGAGAGCCAAACCTTTTGTGCTTCATAAGAGTCCCGCCCTGAACGGGTCCATGTGACAATACAGGATATGAGTCATAGCGCCACCTCCTGGCAACAGGAAGTTACATGTTTTACGCTCTGACGCCCTGTGGGCAGCACGGTGATGGAATTCAGCTGAAATTTACTGAGAATAGCCTCAAGACCTTGGAGATCTTATATTATGAAGTTGGTGACCCTTCGTTGAAAGGTGTTGCCATGGCGACGCGGCGAATTTCGATGTGACGCCATGAAATTTCAATGCCTTATAACTTGACTCCACGTGGTCTGATCTTTTCCAAATTTCATATGCTTGTTAAGAGTCCCGATCTGAACACATGTTCAGTCTCATATTTAGCGAAAGTCATAGCGTCACCTACTGGCAACAGGAAGTATCATGCGTCGTACTTTGTCTAATTACTCCTAGGAAATTTGGCTGATGCACCTGAAATTAAGTCAGCTAATAAACAAGACCTTGGTGATGCTACATTTGGCAGCTCATGACCCAAAACTGAATGCTGTTACCATGGCGACACATCCTTCGCCATGAAATACGATACTGTTTTTCAGGGAGAAGGGATTGCTCTACAGTCATGAAACTTGACACACATGTCTAGAGTGATGTCAGCTAAAATCCTATGTGGTCACTTTGAATGGGCGTGGCAAAATGGCTCAACAGCGCCCCCTTTAAAAAATGAAACGGCTATAACTCCGGCATACATGATCCTAAGAGAGCCAAACCTTTTGTGCTTCATAAGAGTCCCGCCCTGAACGGGTCCATGTGACAATACAGGATATGAGTCATAGCGCCACCTCCTGGCAACAGGAAGTTACATGTTTTACGCTCTGACGCCCTGTGGGCAGCACGGTGATGGAATCCAGCTGAAATTTACTGAGAATAGCCTCAAGACCTTGGAGATCTTATATTATGAAGTTGGTGACCCTTCGTTGAAAGGTGTTGCCATGGTGACGCGGCGAATTTCGATGTGACGCCATGAAATTTCAATGCCTTATAACTTGACTCCACGTGGTCTGATCTTTTCCAAATTTCATATGCTTGTTAAGAGTCCCGATCTGAACACATGTTCAGTCTCATATTTAGCGAAAGTCATAGCGCCACCTACTGGCAACAGGAAGTATCATGCGTCGTACTTTGTCTAATTACTCCTAGGAAATTTGGCTGATGCACCTGAAATTAAGTCAGCTAATAAACAAGACCTTGGTGATGCTACATTTGGCAGCTCATGACCCAAAACTGAATGCTGTTACCATGGCGACACATCCTTCGCCATGAAATACGATACTGTTTTTCAGGGAGAAGGGATTGCTCTACAGTCATGAAACTTGACACACATGTCTAGAGTGATGTCAGCTAAAATCCTATGTGGTCACTTTGAATGGGCGTGGCAAAATGGCTCAACAGCGCCCCCTTTAAAAAATGAAACGGCTATAACTCCGGCATACATGATCCTAAGAGAGCCAAACCTTTTGTGCTTCATAAGAGTCCCGCCCTGAACGGGTCCATGTGACAATACAGGATATGAGTCATAGCGCCACCTCCTGGCAACAGGAAGTTACATGTTTTACGCTCTGACGCCCTGTGGGCAGCACGGTGATGGAATCCAGCTGAAATTTACTGAGAATAGCCTCAAGACCTTGGAGATCTTATATTATGAAGTTGGTGACCCTTCGTTGAAAGGTGTTGCCATGGCGACGCGGCCAATTTCGATGTGACGCCATGAAATTTCAATGCCTTATAACTTGACTCCACGTGGTCTGATCTTTTCCAAATTTCATATGCTTGTTAAGAGTCCCAATCTGAACACATGTTCAGTCTCATATTTAGCGAAAGTCATAGCGCCACCTACTGGCAACAGGAAGTATCATGCGTCGTACTTTGTCTAATTACTCCTAGGAAATTTGGCTGATGCACCTGAAATTAAGTCAGCTAATAAACAAGACCTTGGTGATGCTACATTTGGCAGCTCATGACCCAAAACTGAATGCTGTTACCATGGCGACACATCCTTCGCCATGAAATATGATACTGTTTTTCAGGGAGAAGGGATTGCTCTACAGTCATGAAACTTGACACACATGTCTAGAGTGATGTCAGCTCAAATCCTATGTGGTCGCTTTGAATGGGCGTGGCAAAATGGCTCAACAGCGCCGCCTTTAAAATTTCAAAATTGCAGCCCCGCCTTCCAGATTAACGTAGAAAGATGAAATTCACAGGGCACATGTATAATGTCAAGACGCACAAAAAAGCCTCTTGAAGCCTTATTGTAAGTCGAACAGGAAGTCGTCCATCTTGAAAAAAATGGTACATTTTCGCTTTTTCTTGGCCATTTCGCATACCTTGTATTTTAAAGAACTCCTCCTACAGAATCCATCGTAAGGACTTAAAAATCAGTGTGTGTCATCTAGACTAGTGTATGATCATGATGGTTTGGCCGTGGCGTGGCGATGAGTTTTGATGTTTCGCCATGACAGAGGAAATTGATATAACTTGAGTGTACACGGTTGGATCTGCCTCAAACTTTACACAACAAGTCACTGACAAAAGCCCTTCGACTGAGCGTCACGTGGACATGCGCTGGGGTGCGAGGGCCCGATCATCGCTGCTTGCAGCTTTAATTATTATTAGGGCCCGAGCACCGACCGGTGCGAAGCCCTATTGAAACTGAAGGAGTTATTAGGGCCTGAGCCCAAAGGGCGAAGACCCTATTGTTTTTCGTGTGTTTGTTTCTTTCTTATTAGGGCCTGAGCCCAAAGGGCGAAGACCCTATTGTTTTTCGTCCGTTTGTTTCTTTATTATTATTCTTTCTTGTTACGCCACTTTAACTCTAAATTTGACCCCCTAAACATGCTCAAAAACTCACCAAATTTGGCACGCACATCAGGAATGGTGAAAAATTTGATAAAATGTAAAAGTTAAACCCCAAAGTGCCAAAATGTGCTCGAGAGCGCCACCTATGTATCTAAAACGGCCGCCACGGCCCGTAGGAATGTCGTAGAGAGATCGAACCAAAACTCAATTATTCGTCTCATCAAGACCTACAAATCATACGCTGACACCCCTGACCTAAATCCAACAGGAAATCTGCAATGTCCATTTCAAAGTATGATTTTTTGCCAATTTTGGACCTTGAATAAACGCTATCTCCTCCTAGGGCGTTAATGGTATCGGCTTCAAACTTTAATACATGACTTATCACACTGTGTTGAGCAAAAGTTATTAAAAACTTTGTAATAACTCGAACGGTTTAGATTTAGTAAGCCCTGAAAGTTGGAGTGCGACATTACACCTTACAATGTAAACCAATGGGGAGGCAAATTCTGGGCATGGACTTTGTGCCAAACTGGGGCATCTGGCGTCTAAACTATGAGTCCCACCACTTTCAAACCTGTATCAATGGATTCGCGACGAAAATTCCTACAAAAAAATGATATTTTTATGTAGGATTGGGCCAAAGTTATGGGATTTATGAGGATTTTCCACACTTTGAAATCTTTCCTTCCAACTGTGAGGGAGAGAGAGAGAATGGGAGGGGGGGATGGGTAAAGTAAACATCTACTGCCTGTGACAGAGGGTGGAGCAAACTCCATTTCCAAGGATGCTTTGCGATTTTCACACCTCAGCAGGGAGCAGTCCACATTGGTCCCTCATTGGCGGAGACGCTCCTGTACAGCGGAGCGTCTCGAGGACACAGCCATGACATCACCACCCCTTTATAAGCGAGCACGCCCAAACTACACGTCTTTCCCATGTCACTGAGCTAGGGGTGACTCCTGTTCCCCTGTGAGTTAGCTTAACTACCCCACGAACATGTTTTCCCCTCATCGAAGACTCCCCTCGTCGGACGAGACGAGACTTTGCCCGTGTTCACCCGAACACATTCCTGGATCCGAGAGAGACCGCTGCTGCAACCAGCGTCCTCAAATTCCCCCGAGAAAGAAGAAATGAAGTTACTTCGGGATAACGTGGACCGGCTCTGCCCTGCGCGTCTTCGCCGAGTTGTCTCTGCTGTTCTCTCCGCCATTCCACTCAGAGCCAGCTGCCGTGTTTTCGACGACGTGCGAGAACGGCACCGTCTGCCTCCGAGCCAAGAACAAAGATGGACATTAAGACGGACTACACACACACACACAACCTGCGCACTTTCTGAAGCGACCAAGTAAGAGGCATAAGTCTGGGCATAGGCAGTGTTAGTTGTGTGTTCTTTTCAGCATCAGTTGCTGTTGTTTAGCATTTAGCCTTTTTAGCTTTATTGCTGTTGTTCTTGTTGTGTGAGTTGACGGACCGCCGAGTCCATTTTTCTCTGCTTTACTCTGAGGAGTATTTTAAGTTTGCTGCCTGTTAGTTGTGTTCACCACGCTAGACTATTTTGTGTTTTTCCCGGTCGGGACAACTGCTACTTTTGTGCCACCGTGAGTGAGAAAGTAAATTGATTTGTCGATCAGAAACCAGACAACGTACGTTACAGACTGCCGTCCGTACGTGCGCTCTCTGTGGTCAAAAGTGCCGCTTCTCTCCCTCTCACGATCGCTTTCCCTCCTTCCTCTCTTGCTACTAACACACACACACACACACACACACACACACACACACACACACGCATTCCCCTGCAAGTGTCCAACTCTGTGCAAAGCTGTTTGTGTTTTGTTTGGTAGAATTAGATTTTAGAATAGCTGTTTATTGAATGAAGTATTTGTTAACTTCGTTAATTTTGCTAAGTTTAATAAACAATGTTATATCTTTAAAGAGAAGTTCTTTTGTCATTATTGTGTGTAACATATTGTGAGAAGTGGCTGATTAAAGGAGTCAGAGCTTGAATTCAACCCTTCTTTGTTCACCCTTGAATGTTGATATCTCGCAGATATTAGCATTCTAGGTGAAATCCCATTTATGAGATTACCTTGTTCGGTTATTGGTCCTGGTTTCCGGGTGGTGCTCCGTGCTTGTTAGTTCATATTAATAATTCTATTAATTATTATAATTAGTTAATTATCTTAGATAATTGATAATTATGGCAAATAATCAACTGTGTTCCTCATACATGCTACAGTTGGTGCCTGAATTATTGATTAAGGTTAACAATATTTTAATTTCATAAGCCATAATTATCTGTGATAAACAGAGGCGTGCGCTCACGGAGAGAAAGTAGTTAGTATTGTGTGTCAAAAGACTCTCACACTGATCATCTCCAAACGTTTTCTTGGTTCCCACAAGCTCAACTGACTGCGCCGCGGCCCGACGTGCGCAAGGGCGCGAAGGCCCGTTCAACGCTGCTTGCAGCTTTAATTAGGGCCTGAGCCCAAAGGGCGAAGACCCTCTTGTTTTTCGTGTGTTTGTTTCTTTCTTATTATTAGGGCCTGAGCCCAAAGGGCGAAGACCCTCTTGTTTTTCGTGTGTTTGTTTCTTTCTTATTATTATTATTATTATTATTATTATTCTTTATTATTACGCCACTTTAACTCTAAATTTGACCCCCTAAACATGCTCAAAAACTCACCAAATTTGGCACGCACATCAGGAATGGTGAAAAATTTGATAAAATGTAAAAGTTAAACCCCAAAGTGCCAAAATGTGCTCTCTAGCGCCACCTATGTATCTAAAACGGCCGCCACGGCCCGTAGGAATGTCGTAGAGAGATCGAACCAAAACCCAATTATTCGTCTCATCAAGACCTACAAATCATACGCTGACACCCCTGACCTAAATCCAACAGGAAATCCGCAATGTCCATTTCAAAGTATGATTTTTTGCCAATTTTGGACCTTGAATAAACGCTATCTCCTCCTAGGGCGTTAATGGTATCGGCTTCAAACTTGAATACATGACTTATCACACTGTGTTGAGCAAAAGTTATTAAAAACTTTGTAATAACTCGAACGGTTTAGATTTAGTAAGCCCTGAAAGTTGGAGTGCGACATTACACCTTACAATGTAAACCAATGGGGAGGCAAATTCTGGGCATGGACTTTGTGCCAAACTGGGGCATCTGGCGTCTAAACTATAAGTCCCACCACTTTCAAACCTGTATCAATGGATTCGCGACGAAAATTCCTACAAAAAAATGATAATTTTATGTAGGATTTGGCCAAATTTATGGGATTTATGAGGATTTTTCACAAGAAGATCACTTTGAAATCTTTCCTTCCAACTGTGAGGGAGAGAGAGAGAATGGGAGGGGGGGATGGGTAAAGTAAACATCTACTGCCTGTGACAGAAGCCCTTGGACTGGCCACACTCCACTTACTTAGTGCTTTCACACATGTGACAGCAGTGTTCAATCCTTACTTCTTTTCAAGGAGCGCATGTGCTCCTAAATGAAAGAAATTAGGAGCATACATATAACTTTAGGAGCACACTGAAAAATGTTCAAGTAAGAGTATCTTACAGAAAACAATTCATTTCATACATATTTACAATTTATCACATACATATTTAAACTCTGTGTGTGTGTGTACGTGTGTGTGTATGTAAATCACAATTTGCTGTTTTTAGGGGTGCTTGATTATGGCAAAAAATATAATCACAATCATTTTTGTTCAATATTGAGATCATGATTATTTAACATGATTACTTTTTGACTGTCATCTTCTCCAATTGCTGTTGTTCATACATGCACATATTTTTTCTAACTTGGCTGAGGAGACTATTACATATGTAATCATATATTGTAGTAATGATTAAGAAAAACTATAGCCTATATGAGGGAAAAACTCAGGAAGGCTGGAGTTCCGGAGCTCCGTATTAAAACTGTAATGGACCTGCCATGAGGGTGGAGCAAACTCCATTTCCATGGATGCTTTGCGATTTTCACACTTCAGCAGGGAGCAGTCAACATCGGTCCCTCATTGGCGGAGACGCTCCTGCACAGCGGAGCGTCCTGAGGACGCAGCCATGACCTCACCACCCCTTTATAAGCGAGCACGCCCAAGTTACACGTCTTTCCCATGTCACTGAGCTAGGGGTAACTCCTGTTCCCCTGTGAGTTAGCTTGACTACCCCACGAACATGTTTTCCCCTCATCGAAGACTCCCCTCGTCGGACGAGACGAGACTTTGCCCGTGTTCACCCGAACACATTCCTGGACCCGAGAGAGACCGCTGCTGCAACCAGCGTCCTCAAATTCCCCCGAGAAAGAGGAAATGAAGTTACTTCGGGATAACGTGGACCGGCTCTGCCCTGCGCGTCTTCGCCGAGTCATCTCTGCTGTTCTCTCCGCCACTCCACTCAGAGCCAGCTGCCGTGTTTTCGCCGACCTGTTTTACCGTGATGCTCACGGTGTTTTTTCCGCAGGTTTCACTTCACTCAGCTGGCCGACAGACCCGCTGATTCTCTCCGCTTTAACCTAAATAGCAATTCGGGACTCGGTGCTCCGTTTGGATCTAAACAGAGAGTCGGGGTTAGCTGAGAGGCTAGCAGAGGCTAACTGGTTGTGCTTCTTTCGGTCATGCTGCAGTTAACGCTCCGCTGCTGCCTGTTTGCTGCCTGTTAGTTGTGTTCACCACGCTTGACTATTTTGTGTTTGTCCCGCTCGGGACTACTGTGTTTGTGCTGCCGTGAGTGAGAAAGTAAACTGATTTGTCGATCTTAAACCAGACAACGTGCGTTACAGACTGCCGTCCATACGTGCGCTCTCTGTGGAAAAAGAACCGCTTCTCTCTCTCTCACGATCGCTTTCCCTCCTTCCTCTCTTGCTATTAACACACACACACACACACATATATATACATACATACATACACGCATTCCCCTGCAAGTGTCCAACTCTGTGCAAAGCTGTTTGTGTTTTGTTTGGTAGAATTAGATTTTAGAATAGCTATTTATTGAGTGAAGCATTTGTTAACTTTGTTAATTTTGCTAAGTTTCATAAACACTGTTATATCTTTAAAGAGAAGTTCTTTAGTCATTATTGGTAACATATTGTGAAAAGTGGCTGATTGAAGGAGTCAGAGCTCGAATTCAACCCTTCTTTGTTCACCCTTGAATGATTATCTCTCAGATATGAACATTCTAGGAGAACTCCCAATTATGAGACTACCTTGCTCGGTTACTGGTCCCGGTTTCGGGGTGGTGCTTCGTATCTGTTAGTTCATATTAATAATTCTGTTAATTGTTATAATTAATTATTATTGATAATTGATAATTATAGCAAATAATTAACTGTGTTCTTCGCAGACCCTACAGTTGGTACCTGAATTATTGATTAAGGTTAACAATATTTTGATGTCATAATTCATAATTGTCTGTGAACAGAGGGGTGGGCTCACAGAGAGACACTGGTTAGTATTGTGTGTCAAAAGACTCTCACACTAATCATCTCCAAACGTTTTCTTGGTTCCCACAAGCTCAACTGACTGCGCCGCGGCCCGACGTGCGCAAGGGCGCGAAGGCCCGTCCAACGCTGCTTGCAGCTTTAATTATTATTATTATTATTATTCTTTATTATTACGCCACTTTAACTCTAAATTTGACCCCCTAAACATGCTCAAAAACTCACCAAATTTGGCATGCACATCAGGAATGGTGAAAAATTTGATAAAATGTAAAAATTAAACCCCAAAGTGCCAAAATGTGCTCGAGAGCGCCACCTATGTATCTAAAACGGCCACCACGGCCCGTAGGAATGTCGTAGAGAGATCGAACCAAAACCCAATTATTCGTCTCATCAAGACCTACAAATCATACGCTGACACCCCTGACCTAAATCCAACAGGAAATCTGCAATGTCCATTTCAAAGTATGATTTTTTGCCAATTTTGGACCTTGAATAAACGCTATCTCCTCCTAGGGCGTTAATGGTATCGGCTTCAAACTTGAATACATGACTTATCACACTGTGTTGAGCAAAAGTTATTAAAAACTTTGTAATAACTCGAACGGTTTAGATTTAGTAAGCCCTGAAAGTTGGAGTGCGACATTACACCTTACAATGTAAACCAATGGGGAGGCAAATTCTGGGCATGGCCTTTGTGCCAAACTGGGGCATCTGGCGTCTAAACTATAAGTCCGACCACTTTCAAACCTGTATCAATGGATTCGCGACGAAAATTCCTACAAAAAATGATATTTTTATGTAGGATTTGGCCAAAGTTATGGGATTTATGAGCATATTTCACAAGTAGAGTACACTAAAATCTTCTCTGCAGCTGTGAGGGAGAGAGAGAGAATGGGAGGGGGGGGATGGGTAAAGTAAACATCTACTGCCTGTGACAGAAGCCCTTGGACTGCAGCAGTGACAGCAGTGTTCAATCCTTACTTTTTTTCAAGGAGTACATGTGCTCCTAAACGACAGAAATTAGGAGCATACATATAACTTTAGGAGCACACTGGAAAATGTTCAAGTAAGAGTTTCTTACAGAAAACAATTCATTTCATACATATTTACAATTTATCACATAAATATTTAAACTCTGTGTGTGTGTGTGTGTGTGTATGTAAATCACAATTTGCTGTTTTTAGGGGTGCTTGATTATGGCAAAAATTATAATCACAATCATTTTTGTTCAATATTGAGATCATGATTATTTAACATGATTACTTTTTGACTGTCATCTTCTCCAATTGCTGTTGTTCATACATGCACATATTTTTTCTAACTTGGCTGAGGAGACTATTACATATGTAATCATATATTGTAGTAATGATTAAGAAAAACTATAGCCTATATGAGGGAAAAACTCAGGAAGGCCGGAGTTCCGGAGCTCCGTATTAAAACTGTAATGGACCTGCCATGAGGGTGGAGCAAACTCCATTTCCAAGGATGCTTTGCGATTTTCACACTTCAGCAGGGAGCAGGCAACATCGGTCCCTCATTGGCGGAGACGCTCCTGCACAGCGGAGCGTCCTGAGGACGCAGCCATGACATCACCACCCCTTTATAAGCGAGCACGCCCAAACTACACGTCTTTCCCATGTCACTGAGCTAGGGGTAACTCCTGTTCCCCTGTGAGTTAGCTTGACTACCCCACGAACATGTTTTCCCCTCATCGAAGACTCCCCTCGTCGGACGAGACGAGACTTTGCCCGTGTTCACCCGAACACATTCCTGGACCCGAGAGAGACCGCTGCTGCAACCAGCGTCCTCAAATTCCCCCGAGAAAGAGGAAATGAAGTTACTTCGGGATAACGTGGACCGGCCCTGCCCTGCGCGTCTTCGCCGAGTCATCTCTGCTGTTCTCTCCGCCACTCCACTCAGAGCCAGCTGCCGTGTTTTCGCCGACCTGTTTTACCTTGATGGTCACGGTGTTTTTTCCGCAGGTTTCACTTCACTCAGCTGGCCGACAGACCCGCTGATTCTCTCCGCTTTAACCTAAATAGCAATTCGGGACTCGGTGCTCCGTTTGGATCTAAACAGAGAGCCGGGGTTAGCTGAGAGGCTAGCAGAGGCGAACTGGTTGTGCTTCTTTCGGTCATGCTGCAGTTAACGCTCCGCTGCTGCCTGTTTGCTGCCTGTTAGTTGTGTTCACCACGCTAGACTATTTTGTGTTTGTCCCGCTCGGGACTACTGTGTTTGTGCTGCCGTGAGTGAGAAAGTAAACTGATTTGTCGATCTTAAACCAGACAACGTGCGTTACAGACTGCCGTCCATACGTGCGCTCTCTGTGGAAAAAGAACCGCTTCTCTCTCTCTCACGATCGCTTTCCCTCCTTCCTCTCTTGCTATTAACACACACACACACACACACACATATACATACATACACATACATACATACACGCATTCCCCTGCAAGTGTCCAACTCTGTGCAAAGCTGTTTGTGTTTTGTTTGGTAGAATTAGATTTTAGAATAGCTATTTATTGAGTGAAGCATTTGTTAACTTTGTTAATTTTGCTAAGTTTCATAAACACTGTTATATCTTTAAAGAGAAGTTCTTTAGTCATTATTGGTAACATATTGTGAAAAGTGGCTGATTGAAGGAGTCAGAGCTCGAATTCAACCCTTCTTTGTTCACCCTTGAATGATTATCTCTCAGATATTAACATTCTAGGAGAACTCCCATTTATGAGACTACCTTGCTCGGTTACTGGTCCCGGTTTCGGGGTGGTGCTTCGTATCTGTTAGTTCATATTAATAATTCTGTTAATTGTTATAATTAATTATTATTGATAATTGATAATTATAGCAAATAATTAACTGTGTTCTTCGCAGACCCTACAGTTGGTACCTGAATTATTGATTAAGGTTAACAATATTTTGATTTCATAATTCATAATTGTCTGTGAACAGAGGGGTGGGCTCACAGAGAGACACTGGTTAGTATTGTGTGTCAAAAGACTCTCACACTAATCATCTCCAAACGTTTTCTTGGTTCCCACAAGCTCAACTGACTGCACCGCGGCTCGCTGTGCGCAAGGGTGCGAAGGCCCGTCCAACGCTGCTTGCAGCTTTAATTAGGGCCTGAGCCCAAAGGGCGAAGACCCTATTGTTTTTCGTGCGTTTGTTTCTTTATTTAGGGCCTGAGCCCAAAGGGCGAAGACCCTATTGTTTTTCGTGTGTTTGTTTCTTTCTTATTATTATTATTAGGGCCTGAGCCCAAAGGGCGAAGACCCTCTTGTTTTTCGTGCGTTTGTTTCTTTATTATTATTATTATTATTCTTTCTTTCTTGTTACGCGACTTTAACTCTAAATTTGACCCCCTAAACATGCTCAAAAACTCACCAAATTTGGCACGCACATCAGGAATGGTGAAAAATTTGATAAAATGTAAAAATTAAACCCCAAAGTGCCAAAATGTGCTCTCTAGCGCCACCTATGTATCTAAAACGGCCACTACGGCCCGTAGGAATGTCGTAGAGAGATCGAACCAAAACCCAATTATTCGTCTCATCAAGACCTACAAATCATACGCTGACACCCCTGACCTAAATCTAACAGGAAATCTGCAATGTCAATTTCAAAGTATGATTTTTTTGCCAATTTTGGACGTTGAATAAACGCTATCTCCTCCTAGGGCGTTAATGGTATCGGCTTCAAACTTTAATACATGACTTATCACACTGTGTTGAGCAAAAGTTATTAAAAACTTTGTAATAACTCGAACGGTTTAGATTTAGTAAGCCCTGAAAGTTGGAGTGCGACATTACACCTTACAATGTAAACCAATGGGGAGGCAAATTCTGGGCATGGACTTTGTGCCAAACTGGGGCATCTGGCGTCTAAACTATAAGTCCCACCACTTTCAAACCTGTATCAATGGATTCGCGACGAAAATTCCTACAAAAAAATGATATTTTTATGTAGGATTTGGCCAAAGTTATGGGATTTATGAGGATTCTTCACAAGAAGATCACTTTGAAATCTGTCCTTCCAACTGTGAGGGAGAGAGAGAGAATGGGAGGGGGGGGATGGGTAAAGTAAACATCTACTGCCTGTGACAGAAGCCCTTGGACTGGCCACACTCCACTTACTTAGTGCTTTCACACATGTGACAGCAGTGTTCAATCCTTACTTCTTTTCAAGGAGCGCATGTGCTCCTAAATGAAAGAAATTAGGAGCATACATATAACATATAACTTTAGGAGCACACTGAAAAATGTTCAAGTAAGAGTTTCTTACAGAAAATAATTCATTTCATACATATTTACAATTGATCACATACATATTTAAACTCTGTGTGTGTGTGTGTGTGTGTGTGTATGTATGTAAATCACAATTTGCTGTTTTTAGGGGTGCTTGTTTATGGCAAAAATTATAATCACAATAATTTTTGTTCAATATTGAGATCATGATTATTTAACATGATTACTTTTTGCCTGTCATCTTCTCCAATTGCTGTTGTTCATACATGCACATATTTTTTCTAACTTGGCTGAGGAGACTATTACACATCTAATCATATATTGTAGTAATGATTAAGAAAAACTATAGCCTATATGAGGGAAAAACTCAGGAAGGCTGGAGCTCCGGAGCTCCGTATTAAAACTGTAATGGACCTGCCATGAGGGTGGAGCAAACTCCATTTCCAAGAATGCTTTGCGATTTTCACACCTCAGCAGGGAGCAGTCAATATCGGTCCCTCATTGGCGGAGACGCTCCTGCACAGCGGAGCGTCCTGAGGACGCAGCCATGACATCACCACCCCTTTATAAGCGAGCACGCCCGAAATATACGTCTTTCCCATGTCACTGAGCTAGGGGTAACTCCTGTTCCCCTGTGAGTTAGCTTGACTACCCCACGAACATGTTTTCCCCTCATCGAAGACTCCCCTCGTCGGACGAGACGAGACTTTGCCCGTGTTCACCCGAACACATTCCTGGACCCGAGAGAGACCGCTGCTGCAACCAGCGTCCTCAAATTCCCCCGAGAAAGAGGAAATGAAGTTACTTCGGGATAACGTGGACCGGCTCTGCCCCGCGCGTCTTCGCCGAGTCGTGTCTGCTGTTCTCTCCGCCACTCCACTCAGAGCCAGCTGCCGTGTTTTCGCCGACCTGTTTTACCTTGATGGTCACGGTGTTTTTTCCGCAGGTTTCACTTCACTCAGCTGGCCGACAGACCCGCTGATTCTCTCCGCTTTAACCTAAATAGCAATTCGGGACTCGGTGCTCCGTTTGGATCTAAACAGAGAGCCGGGGTTAGCTGAGAGGCTAGCAGAGGCGAACTGGTTGTGCTTCTTTCGGTCATGCTGCAGTTAACGCTCCGCTGCTGCCTGTTTGCTGCCTGTTAGTTGTGTTCACCACGCTAGACTATTTTGTGTTTGTCCCGCTCGGGACTACTGTGTTTGTGCTGCCGTGAGTGAGAAAGTAAACTGATTTGTCGATCTTAAACCAGACAACGTGCGTTTCAGACTGCCGTCCATACGTGCGCTCTCTGTGGAAAAAGAACCGCTTCTCTCTCTCTCACGATCGCTTTCCCTCCTTCCTCTCTTGCTATTAACACACACACACACACACACACACACATATATATACATACATACACGCATTCCCCTGCAAGTGTCCAACTCTGTGCAAAGCTGTTTGTGTTTTGTTTGGTAGAATTAGATTTTAGAATAGCTATTTATTGAGTGAAGCATTTGTTAACTTTGTTAATTTTGCTAAGTTTCATAAACACTGTTATATCTTTAAAGAGAAGTTCTTTAGTCATTATTGGTAACATATTGTGAAAAGTGGCTGATTGAAGGAGTCAGAGCTCGAATTCAACCCTTCTTTGTTCACCCTTGAATGATTATCTCTCAGATATTAACATTCTAGGAGAACTCCCATTTATGAGACTACCTTGCTCGGTTACTGGTCCCGGTTTCGGGGTGGTGCTTCGTTTCTGTTAGTTCATATTAATAATTCTGTTAATTGTTATAATTAATTATTATTGATAATTGATAATTATAGCAAATAATTAACTGTGTTCTTCGCAGATTCCTACAGTTGGTACCTGAATTACTGATTAAGGTTAACAATATTTTGATGTCATAATTCATAATTGTCTGCGAACAGAGGGGTGGGCTCACAGAGAGACACTGGTTAGTATTGTGTGTCAAAAGACTCTCACACTGATCATCTCCACACGTTTTCTTGGTTCCCACAAGCTCAACTGACTGCGCCGCGGCCCGACGTGCGCAAGGGCGCGAAGGCCCGTCCAACGCTGCTTGCAGCTTTAATTAGGGCCTGAGCCCAAAGGGCGAAGACCCTATTGTTTTTCGTGTGTTTGTTTCTTTATTATTATTATTCTTTCTTGTTACGCCACTTTAACTCTAAATTTGACCCCCTGAACATGCTCAAAAACTCACCAAATTTGGCACGCACATCAGGAATGGTGAAAAATTTGATAAAATGTAATAATTAAACCCCAAAGTGCCAAAATGTGCTCTCTAGCGCCACCTATGTATCTAAAACGGCCGCCACGGCCCGTAGGAATGTCGTAGAGAGATCGAACCAAAACTCAATTATTCGTCTCATCAAGACCTACAAATCATACGCTGACACCCCTGACCTAAATCCAACAGGAAATCCGCAATGTCAATTTCAAAGTATGATTTTTTGCCAATTTTGGACCTTGAATAAACGCTATCTCCTCCTAGGGCGTTAATGGTATCGGCTTCAAACTTGAATACATGACTTATCACACTGTGTTGAGCAAAAGTTATTAAAAACTTTGTAATAACTCGAACGGTTTAGATTTAGTAAGCCCTGAAAGTTGGAGTGCGACATTACACCTTACAATGTAAACCAATGGGGAGGCAAATTCTGGGCATGGACTTTGTGCCAAACTGGGGCATCTGGCGTCTAAACTATAAGTCCCACCACTTTCAAACCTGTATCAATGGATTCGCGACGAAAATTCCTACAAAAAAATGATAATTTTATGTAGGATTTGGCCAAATTTATGGGATTTATGAGGATTTTTCACAAGAAGATCACTTTGAAATCTTTCCTTCCAACTGTGAGGGAGAGAGAGAGAATGGGAGGGGGGGATGGGTAAAGTAAACATCTACTGCCTGTGACAGAAGCCCTTGGACTGGCCACACTCCACTTACTTAGTGCTTTCACACATGTGACAGCAGTGTTCAATCCTTACTTCTTTTCAAGGAGCGCATGTGCTCCTAAATGAAAGAAATTAGGAGCATACATATAACTTTAGGAGCACACTGAAAAATGTTCAAGTAAGAGTATCTTACAGAAAACAATTCATTTCATACATATTTACAATTTATCACATACATATTTAAACTCTGTGTGTGTGTGTGTGTGTACGTGTGTGTGTATGTAAATCACAATTTGCTGTTTTTAGGGGTGCTTGATTATGGCAAAAAATATAATCACAATCATTTTTGTTCAATATTGAGATCATGATTATTTAACATGATTACTTTTTGACTGTCATCTTCTCCAATTGCTGTTGTTCATACATGCACATATTTTTTCTAACTTGGCTGAGGAGACTATTACATATGTAATCATATATTGTAGTAATGATTAAGAAAAACTATAGCCTATATGAGGGAAAAACTCAGGAAGGCTGGAGTTCCGGAGCTCCGTATTAAAACTGTAATGGACCTGCCATGAGGGTGGAGCAAACTCCATTTCCATGGATGCTTTGCGATTTTCACACTTCAGCAGGGAGCAGTCAACATCGGTCCCTCATTGGCGGAGACGCTCCTGCACAGCGGAGCGTCCTGAGGACGCAGCCATGACCTCACCACCCCTTTATAAGCGAGCACGCCCAAGCTACACGTCTTTCCCATGTCACTGAGCTAGGGGTAACTCCTGTTCCCCTGTGAGTTAGCTTGACTACCCCACGAACATGTTTTCCCCTCATCGAAGACTCCCCTCGTCGGACGAGACGAGACTTTGCCCGTGTTCACCCGAACACATTCCTGGATCCGAGAGAGACCGCTGCTGCAACCAGCGTCCTCAAATTCCCCCGAGAAAGAGGAAATGAAGTTACTTCGGGATAACGTGGACCGGCTCTGCCCTGCGCGTCTTCGCCGAGTCATCTCTGCTGTTCTCTCCGCCACTCCACTCAGAGCCAGCTGCCGTGTTTTCGCCGACCTGTTTTACCGTGATGCTCACGGTGTTTTTTCCGCAGGTTTCACTTCACTCAGCTGGCCGACAGACCCGCTGATTCTCTCCGCTTTAACCTAAATAGCAATTCGGGACTCGGTGCTCCGTTTGGATCTAAACAGAGAGTCGGGGTTAGCTGAGAGGCTAGCAGAGGCTAACTGGTTGTGCTTCTTTCGGTCATGCTGCAGTTAACGCTCCGCTGCTGCCTGTTTGCTGCCTGTTAGTTGTGTTCACCACGCTTGACTATTTTGTGTTTGTCCCGCTCGGGACTACTGTGTTTGTGCTGCCGTGAGTGAGAAAGTAAACTGATTTGTCGATCTTAAACCAGACAACGTGCGTTACAGACTGCCGTCCATACGTGCGCTCTCTGTGGAAAAAGAACCGCTTCTCTCTCTCTCACGATCGCTTTCCCTCCTTCCTCTCTTGCTATTAACACACACACACACACACATATATATACATACATACATACACGCATTCCCCTGCAAGTGTCCAACTCTGTGCAAAGCTGTTTGTGTTTTGTTTGGTAGAATTAGATTTTAGAATAGCTATTTATTGAGTGAAGCATTTGTTAACTTTGTTAATTTTGCTAAGTTTCATAAACACTGTTATATCTTTAAAGAGAAGTTCTTTAGTCATTATTGGTAACATATTGTGAAAAGTGGCTGATTGAAGGAGTCAGAGCTCGAATTCAACCCTTCTTTGTTCACCCTTGAATGATTATCTCTCAGATATGAACATTCTAGGAGAACTCCCATTTATGAGACTACCTTGCTCGGTTACTGGTCCCGGTTTCGGGGTGGTGCTTCGTATCTGTTAGTTCATATTAATAATTCTGTTAATTGTTATAATTAATTATTATTGATAATTGATAATTATAGCAAATAATTAACTGTGTTCTTCGCAGACCCTACAGTTGGTACCTGAATTATTGATTAAGGTTAACAATATTTTGATGTCATAATTCATAATTGTCTGTGAACAGAGGGGTGGGCTCACAGAGAGACACTGGTTAGTATTGTGTGTCAAAAGACTCTCACACTAATCATCTCCAAACGTTTTCTTGGTTCCCACAAGCTCAACTGACTGCGCCGCGGCTCGCTGTGCGCAAGGGCGCGAAGGCCCGTCCAACGCTGCTTGCAGCTTTAATTATTATTATTCTTTCTTGTTACGCCACTTTAACTCTAAATTTGACCCCCTAAACATGCTCAAAAACTCACCAAATTTGGCACGCACATCAGGAATGGTGAAAAATTTGATAAAATGTAAAAATTAAACCCCAAAGTGCCAAAATGTGCTCTCTAGCGCCACCTATGTATCTAAAACGGCCACCACGGCCCGTAGGAATGTCGTAGAGAGATCGAACCAAAACCCAATTATTCGTCTCATCAAGACCTACAAATCATACGCTGACACCCCTGACCTAAATCCAACAGGAAATCTGCTATGTCAATTTCAAAGTATGCTTTTTTGCCAATTTTGGACTTTGAATAAACGCTATCTCCTCCTAGGGCGTTAATGGTATCGGCTTCAAACTTTAATACATGACTTATCACACTGTGTTGAGCAAAAGTTATTAAAAACTTTGTAATAACTCGAACGGTTTAGATTTAGTAAGCCCTGAAAGTTGGAGTGCGACATTACACCTTACAATGTAAACCAATGGGGAGGCAAATTCTGGGCATGGACTTTGTGCCAAACTGGGGCATCTGGCGTCTAAACTATAAGTCCGACCACTTTCAAACCTGTATCAATGGATTCGCGACGAAAATTCCTACAAAAAAATGATATTTTTATGTAGGATTTGGCCAAAGTTATGGGATTTATGAGGATTTTTCACAAGAAGATCACTTTAAAATCTTTCCTTCCAACTGTGAGGGAGAGAGAGAGAATGGGAGGGGGGGGATGGGTAAAGTAAACATCTACTGCCTGTGACAGAAGCCCTTGGACTGCACTACACTCCAGTTACTTAATGCTTCTACATATCTGACAGCAGTGTTCAATCCTTACTTTTTTTCAAGGAGTACATGTGCTCCTAAACGACAGAAATTAGGAGCATACATATAACTTTAGGAGCACACTGAAAAATGTTCAAGTAAGAGTTTCTTAAAGAAAACAATTCATTACATACATATTTACAATTGATCACATACATATTTAAACTCTGTGTGTGTGTGTGTGTGTGTGTGTGTGTGTGTGTGTAAATCACAATTTGCTGTTTTTAGGGGTGCTTGATTATGGCAAAAATTATAATCACAATCATTTTTGTTCAATATTGAGATCATGATTATTTAACATGATTACTTTTTGACTGTCATCTTCTCCAATTGCTGTTGTTCATACATGCACATATTTTTTCTAACTTGGCTGAGGAGACTATTACATATGTAATCATATATTGTAGTAATGATTAAGAAAAACTATAGCCTATATGAGGGAAAAACTCAGGAAGGCCGGAGTTCCGGAGCTCCGTATTAAAACTGTAATGGACCTGCCATGAGGGTGGAGCAAACTCCATTTCCAAGGATGCTTTGCGATTTTCACACTTCAGCAGGGAGCAGTCAATATCGGTCCCTCATTGGCGGAGACGCTCCTGCACAGCGGAGCGTCCTGAGGACGCAGCCATGACATCACCACCCCTTTATAAGCGAGCACGCCCGAAATACACGTCTTTCCCATGTCACTGAACTAGGGTTAACTCCTGTTCCCCTGTGAGTTAGCTTGACTACCCCACGAACATGTTTTCCCCTCATCGAAGACTCCCCTCGTCGGACGAGACGAGACTTTGCCCGTGTTCACCCGAACACATTCCTGGAGCCGAGAGAGACCGCTGCTGCAACCAGCGTCCTCAAATTCCCCCGAGAAAGAGGAAATGAAGTTACTTCGGGATAACGTGGACCGGCCCTGCCCTGCGCGTCTTCGCCGAGTCATCTCTGCTGTTCTCTCCGCCACTCCAGTCAGAGCCAGCTGCCGTGTTTTCGCCGACCTGTTTTACCTTGATGGTCACGGTGTTTTTTCCGCAGGTTTCACTTCACTCAGCTGGCCGACAGACCCGCTGATTCTCTCCGCTTTAACCTAAATAGCAATTCGGGACTCGGTGCTCCGTTTGGATCTAAACAGAGAGCCGGGGTTAGTTTAGAGGCTAGCAGAGGCTAACTGGTTGTGCTTCTTTCGGTCATGCTGCAGTTAACGCTCCGCTGCTGCCTGTTTGCTGCCTGTTAGTTGTGTTCACCACGCTTGACTATTTTGTGTTTGTCCCGCTCGGGACTACTGTGTTTGTGCTGCCGTGAGTGAGAAAGTAAACTGATTTGTCGATCTTAAACCAGACAACGTGCGTTACAGACTGCCGTCCATACGTGCGCTCTCTGTGGAAAAAGAACCGCTTCTCTCTCTCTCACGATCGCTCTCCCTCCTCCCTCTCTTGTGACTAACACCATACTCACGTGCGCACAGATACACGCACCGACATCGTTTTGCACATCTGATGGTCAGATAACGTCGGACAAAAGTGTCCAACCTGCAAGTGTCCAACCCTGTGCAAAGCTGTTTGTGTTTTATTTGGTCGAATTAGATTTTAGAATAGCTATTTATTGAATGAAGCATTTGTTAACTTTGTTAATTTTGCTAAGTTTCATAAACACTGTTATATCTTTAAAGAGAAGTTCTTTAGTCATTATTGGTAACATATTGTGAAAAGTGGCTGATTGAAGGAGTCAGAGCTCGAATTCAACCGTTCTTTGTTCACCCTTGAATGTTGATATCTCACAGATATTAACATTCTAGGTGAACTCCCATTTATGAGATTATCCTGTTCGGTTATTGGCCCCGGTTTCGGGGTGGTGCTTCGTATCTGTTAGTTCATATTAATAATTCTGTTAATTGTTATAATTAATTATTATTGATAATTGATAATTATAGCAAATAATTAACTGTGTTCTTCGCAGATTCCTACAGTTGGTACCTGAATTACTGATTAAGGTTAACAATATTTTGATGTCATAATTCATAATTGTCTGCGAACAGAGGGGTGGGCTCACAGAGAGACACTGGTTAGTATTGTGTGTCAAAAGACTCTCACACTGATCATCTCCAAACGTTTTCTTGGTTCCCACAAGCTCAACTGACTGCGCCGCGGCCCGACATGCGCAAGGGCGCGAAGGCCCGTCCAACGCTGCTTGCAGCTTTAATTATTAGGGCCTGAGCCCAAAGGGCGAAGACCCTCTTGTTTTTCGTGCGTTTGTTTCTTTATTAGGGCCTGAGCCCAAAGGGCGAAGACCCTATTGTTTTTCGTGTGTTTGTTTCTTTATTATTATTATTCTTTCTTGTTACGCCACTTTAACTCTAAATTTGACCCCCTGAACATGCTCAAAAACTCACCAAATTTGGCACGCACATCAGGAATGGTGAAAAATTTGATAAAATGTAATAATTAAACCCCAAAGTGCCAAAATGTGCTCGAGAGCGCCACCTATGTATCTAAAACGGCCGCCACGGCCCGTAGGAATGTCGTAGAGAGATCGAACCAAAACTCAATTATTCGTCTCATCAAGACCTACAAATCATACGCTGACACCCCTGACCTAAATCCAACAGGAAATCCGCAATGTCAATTTCAAAGTATGATTTTTTGCCAATTTTGGACCTTGAATAAACGCTATCTCCTCCTAGGGCGTTAATGGTATCGGCTTCAAACTTGAATACATGACTTATCACACTGTGTTGAGCAAAAGTTATTAAAAACTTTGTAATAACTCGAACGGTTTAGATTTAGTAAGCCCTGAAAGTTGGAGTGCGACATTACACCTTACAATGTAAACCAATGGGGAGGCAAATTCTGGGCATGGACTTTGTGCCAAACTGGGGCATCTGGCGTCTAAACTATAAGTCCCACCACTTTCAAACCTGTATCAATGGATTCGCGACGAAAATTCCTACAAAAAAATGATATTTTTATGTAGGATTTGGCCAAAGTTATGGGATTTATGAGGATTTTCCACAAGAAGATCACTTTGAAATCTTTCCTTCCAACTGTGAGGGAGAGAGAGAGAATGGGAGGGGGGGATGGGTAAAGTAAACATCTACTGCCTGTGACAGAGGGTGGAGCAAACTCCATTTCCAAGGATGCTTTGCGATTTTCACACCTCAGCAGGGAGCAGTCCACATTGGTCCCTCATTGGCGGAGACGCTCCTGTACAGCGGAGCGTCTCGAGGACACAGCCATGACATCACCACCCCTTTATAAGCGAGCACGCCCAAACTACACGTCTTTCCCATGTCACTGAGCTAGGGGTAACTCCTGTTCCCCTGTGAGTTAGCTTAACTACCCCACGAACATGTTTTCCCCTCATCGGACGAGACGAGACTTTGCCCGTGTTCACCCGAACACATTCCTGGATCCGAGAGAGACCGCTGCTGCAACCAGCGTCCTCAAATTCCCTCGAGAAAGAAGAAATGAAGTTACTTCGGGATAACGTGGACCGGCTCTGCCCTGCGCGTTTTCGCCGAGTCGTCTCTGCTGCTCTCTCCGCCATTCCACTCAGAGCCAGCTGCCTTGTTTTCGCTGACGTGCGAGAACGGCACCGTCTGCCTCCGAGCCAAGAACAAAGATGGACATTAAGACGGACTACACACACACACACAACCTGCGCACTTTCTGAAGCGACCAAGTAAGAGGCATAAATCTGGGCATAGGCAGTGTTAGTTGTGTGTTCTTTTCAGCATCAGTTGCTGTTGTTTAGCATTTAGCCTTTTTAGCTTTATTGCTATTGTTCTTGTTGTGTGAGTTGACGGACCGCCGAGTCCATTTTTCTCTGCTTTACTGTGAGGAGTATTTTAAGTTTGCTTCCTGTTAGTTGTGTTCACCACGCTAGACTATTTTGTGTTTTTCCCGGTCGGGACAACTGCTTCTTTTGTGCCACCGTGAGTGTGAAAGTAAATTGATTTGTCGATCAGAAACCAGACAACGTACGTTACAGACTGCCGTCCGTACGTGCGCTCTCTGTGGACAAAAGCTTCTCTCCCTCTCACGATCGCTTTCCCTCCTCCCTCTCTTGCGACTAACACACACACTCACACGCGCGCACAGACACACGCACCGACATCTTTTTGCACATCTGACGGTCAGATAACATCGGACAAAGCTTTGCTTTGTCTTTCGTTATCCGCCATCAGACACGTGTGTTTTTCACGGAATTGGGTGAGGGCAAGACGCCGACCACCAGTCACCTTGTAAGACACCGCCGTACTAATGCCATCGAGTCTCGCGTGACGTTACATACTCCCACAGTCACGTCCGCGTCGCAGACCTTCGACGTCATCACGTCAGGCCCCGTCGTCATCTCTCTCACACACACATCTTTACATACATACATATACGCATTCCCCTGCAAGTGTCCAACTCTGTGCAAAGCTGTTTGTGTTTTGTTTGGTAGAATTAGATTTTAGAATAGCTGTTTATTGAATGAAGTATTTGTTAACTTTGTTAATTTTGCTAAGTTTAATAAACAATGTTATATCTTTAAAGAGAAGTTCTTTTGTCATTATTGTGTGTAACATATTGTGAGATGTGGCTAATTGAAGGAGTCAGAGCTTGAATTCAACCCTTCTTTGTTCACCCTTGAAAGTTGATAAGGTTGTTAAGGTTAACAATATTTTGATTTCGTAATCCATAATTGTCTGTGAACAGAGGGGTGGGCTCACAGAGAGACACTGGTTAGTATTGTGCGTCAAGACTCTCACACTGATCATCTCCAAATGTTTTCTTGGTTCCCAGGAGCTTAGGTGACTGCGCCGCGGCCCGCTGTGCGCAAGGGCGCGAAGGCCCGTCCAACGCTGCTTGCAGCTTTAATTATTATTATTATTATTCTTTCTTTCTTGTTACGCGACTTTAACTCTAAATTTGACCCCCTAAACATGCTCAAAAACTCACCAAATTTGGCACGCACATCAGGAATGGTGAAAAATTTGATAAAATGTAAAAATTAAACCCCAAAGTGCCAAAATGTGCTCTCTAGCGCCACCTATGTATCTAAAACGGCCACTACGGCCCGTAGGAATGTCGTAGAGAGATCGAACCAAAACCCAATTATTCGTCTCATCAAGACCTACAAATCATACGCTGACACCCCTGACCTAAATCTAACAGGAAATCTGCAATGTCAATTTCAAAGTATGATTTTTTTGCCAATTTTGGACGTTGAATAAACGCTATCTCCTCCTAGGGCGTTAATGGTATCGGCTTCAAACTTTAATACATGACTTATCACACTGTGTTGAGCAAAAGTTATTAAAAACTTTGTAATAACTCGAACGGTTTAGATTTAGTAAGCCCTGAAAGTTGGAGTGCGACATTACACCTTACAATGTAAACCAATGGGGAGGCAAATTCTGGGCATGGACTTTGTGCCAAACTGGGGCATCTGGCGTCTAAACTATAAGTCCCACCACTTTCAAACCTGTATCAATGGATTCGCGACGAAAATTCCTACAAAAAAATGATATTTTTATGTAGGATTTGGCCAAAGTTATGGGATTTATGAGGATTCTTCACAAGAAGATCACTTTGAAATCTGTCCTTCCAACTGTGAGGGAGAGAGAGAGAATGGGAGGGGGGGGATGGGTAAAGTAAACATCTACTGCCTGTGACAGAAGCCCTTGGACTGGCCACACTCCACTTACTTAGTGCTTTCACACATGTGACAGCAGTGTTCAATCCTTACTTCTTTTCAAGGAGCGCATGTGCTCCTAAATGAAAGAAATTAGGAGCATACATATAACATATAACTTTAGGAGCACACTGAAAAATGTTCAAGTAAGAGTTTCTTACAGAAAATAATTCATTTCATACATATTTACAATTGATCACATACATATTTAAACTCTGTGTGTGTGTGTGTGTGTGTGTGTGTGTATGTATGTAAATCACAATTTGCTGTTTTTAGGGGTGCTTGTTTATGGCAAAAATTATAATCACAATAATTTTTGTTCAATATTGAGATCATGATTATTTAACATGATTACTTTTTGCCTGTCATCTTCTCCAATTGCTGTTGTTCATACATGCACATATTTTTTCTAACTTGGCTGAGGAGACTATTACACATCTAATCATATATTGTAGTAATGATTAAGAAAAACTATAGCCTATATGAGGGAAAAACTCAGGAAGGCTGGAGCTCCGGAGCTCCGTATTAAAACTGTAATGGACCTGCCATGAGGGTGGAGCAAACTCCATTTCCAAGAATGCTTTGCGATTTTCACACCTCAGCAGGGAGCAGTCAATATCGGTCCCTCATTGGCGGAGACGCTCCTGCACAGCGGAGCGTCCTGAGGACGCAGCCATGACATCACCACCCCTTTATAAGCGAGCACGCCCGAAATATACGTCTTTCCCATGTCACTGAGCTAGGGGTAACTCCTGTTCCCCTGTGAGTTAGCTTGACTACCCCACGAACATGTTTTCCCCTCATCGAAGACTCCCCTCGTCGGACGAGACGAGACTTTGCCCGTGTTCACCCGAACACATTCCTGGACCCGAGAGAGACCGCTGCTGCAACCAGCGTCCTCAAATTCCCCCGAGAAAGAGGAAATGAAGTTACTTCGGGATAACGTGGACCGGCTCTGCCCCGCGCGTCTTCGCCGAGTCGTGTCTGCTGTTCTCTCCGCCACTCCACTCAGAGCCAGCTGCCGTGTTTTCGCCGACCTGTTTTACCTTGATGGTCACGGTGTTTTTTCCGCAGGTTTCACTTCACTCAGCTGGCCGACAGACCCGCTGATTCTCTCCGCTTTAACCTAAATAGCAATTCGGGACTCGGTGCTCCGTTTGGATCTAAACAGAGAGCCGGGGTTAGCTGAGAGGCTAGCAGAGGCGAACTGGTTGTGCTTCTTTCGGTCATGCTGCAGTTAACGCTCCGCTGCTGCCTGTTTGCTGCCTGTTAGTTGTGTTCACCACGCTAGACTATTTTGTGTTTGTCCCGCTCGGGACTACTGTGTTTGTGCTGCCGTGAGTGAGAAAGTAAACTGATTTGTCGATCTTAAACCAGACAACGTGCGTTTCAGACTGCCGTCCATACGTGCGCTCTCTGTGGAAAAAGAACCGCTTCTCTCTCTCTCACGATCGCTTTCCCTCCTTCCTCTCTTGCTATTAACACACACACACACACACACACACACATATATATACATACATACACGCATTCCCCTGCAAGTGTCCAACTCTGTGCAAAGCTGTTTGTGTTTTGTTTGGTAGAATTAGATTTTAGAATAGCTATTTATTGAGTGAAGCATTTGTTAACTTTGTTAATTTTGCTAAGTTTCATAAACACTGTTATATCTTTAAAGAGAAGTTCTTTAGTCATTATTGGTAACATATTGTGAAAAGTGGCTGATTGAAGGAGTCAGAGCTCGAATTCAACCCTTCTTTGTTCACCCTTGAATGATTATCTCTCAGATATTAACATTCTAGGAGAACTCCCATTTATGAGACTACCTTGCTCGGTTACTGGTCCCGGTTTCGGGGTGGTGCTTCGTTTCTGTTAGTTCATATTAATAATTCTGTTAATTGTTATAATTAATTATTATTGATAATTGATAATTATAGCAAATAATTAACTGTGTTCTTCGCAGATTCCTACAGTTGGTACCTGAATTACTGATTAAGGTTAACAATATTTTGATGTCATAATTCATAATTGTCTGCGAACAGAGGGGTGGGCTCACAGAGAGACACTGGTTAGTATTGTGTGTCAAAAGACTCTCACACTGATCATCTCCACACGTTTTCTTGGTTCCCACAAGCTCAACTGACTGCGCCGCGGCCCGACGTGCGCAAGGGCGCGAAGGCCCGTCCAACGCTGCTTGCAGCTTTAATTAGGGCCTGAGCCCAAAGGGCGAAGACCCTCTTGTTTTTCGTGTGTTTGTTTCTTTCTTATTATTATTATTATTATTATTATTCTTTATTATTACGCCACTTTAACTCTAAATTTGACCCCCTAAACATGCTCAAAAACTCACCAAATTTGGCATGCACATCAGGAATGGTGAAAAATTTGATAAAATGTAAAAATTAAACCCCAAAGTGCCAAAATGTGCTCGAGAGCGCCACCTATGTATCTAAAACGGCCACCACGGCCCGTAGGAATGTCGTAGAGAGATCGAACCAAAACCCAATTATTCGTCTCATCAAGACCTACAAATCATACGCTGACACCCCTGACCTAAATCCAACAGGAAATCTGCAATGTCCATTTCAAAGTATGATTTTTTGCCAATTTTGGACCTTGAATAAACGCTATCTCCTCCTAGGGCGTTAATGGTATCGGCTTCAAACTTGAATACATGACTTATCACACTGTGTTGAGCAAAAGTTATTAAAAACTTTGTAATAACTCGAACGGTTTAGATTTAGTAAGCCCTGAAAGTTGGAGTGCGACATTACACCTTACAATGTAAACCAATGGGGAGGCAAATTCTGGGCATGGCCTTTGTGCCAAACTGGGGCATCTGGCGTCTAAACTATAAGTCCGACCACTTTCAAACCTGTATCAATGGATTCGAGACGAAAATTCCTACAAAAAAATGATATTTTTATGTAGGATTTGGCCAAAGTTATGGGATTTATGAGCATATTTCACAAGTAGAGTACACTAAAATCTTCTCTGCAGCTGTGAGGGAGAGAGAGAGAATGGGAGGGGGGGGGATGGGTAAAGTAAACATCTACTGCCTGTGACAGAAGCCCTTGGACTGCAGCAGTGACAGCAGTGTTCAATCCTTACTTTTTTTCAAGGAGTACATGTGCTCCTAAACGACAGAAATTAGGAGCATACATATAACTTTAGGAGCACACTGGAAAATGTTCAAGTAAGAGTTTCTTACAGAAAACAATTCATTTCATACATATTTACAATTTATCACATAAATATTTAAACTCTGTGTGTGTGTGTGTGTGTGTATGTAAATCACAATTTGCTGTTTTTAGGGGTGCTTGATTATGGCAAAAATTATAATCACAATCATTTTTGTTCAATATTGAGATCATGATTATTTAACATGATTACTTTTTGACTGTCATCTTCTCCAATTGCTGTTGTTCATACATGCACATATTTTTTCTAACTTGGCTGAGGAGACTATTACATATGTAATCATATATTGTAGTAATGATTAAGAAAAACTATAGCCTATATGAGGGAAAAACTCAGGAAGGCCGGAGTTCCGGAGCTCCGTATTAAAACTGTAATGGACCTGCCATGAGGGTGGAGCAAACTCCATTTCCAAGGATGCTTTGCGATTTTCACACTTCAGCAGGGAGCAGGCAACATCGGTCCCTCATTGGCGGAGACGCTCCTGCACAGCGGAGCGTCCTGAGGACGCAGCCATGACATCACCACCCCTTTATAAGCGAGCACGCCCAAACTACACGTCTTTCCCATGTCACTGAGCTAGGGGTAACTCCTGTTCCCCTGTGAGTTAGCTTGACTACCCCACGAACATGTTTTCCCCTCATCGAAGACTCCCCTCGTCGGACGAGACGAGACTTTGCCCGTGTTCACCCGAACACATTCCTGGACCCGAGAGAGACCGCTGCTGCAACCAGCGTCCTCAAATTCCCCCGAGAAAGAGGAAATGAAGTTACTTCGGGATAACGTGGACCGGCCCTGCCCTGCGCGTCTTCGCCGAGTCATCTCTGCTGTTCTCTCCGCCACTCCACTCAGAGCCAGCTGCCGTGTTTTCGCCGACCTGTTTTACCTTGATGGTCACGGTGTTTTTTCCGCAGGTTTCACTTCACTCAGCTGGCCGACAGACCCGCTGATTCTCTCCGCTTTAACCTAAATAGCAATTCGGGACTCGGTGCTCCGTTTGGATCTAAACAGAGAGCCGGGGTTAGCTGAGAGGCTAGCAGAGGCGAACTGGTTGTGCTTCTTTCGGTCATGCTGCAGTTAACGCTCCGCTGCTGCCTGTTTGCTGCCTGTTAGTTGTGTTCACCACGCTAGACTATTTTGTGTTTGTCCCGCTCGGGACTACTGTGTTTGTGCTGCCGTGAGTGAGAAAGTAAACTGATTTGTCGATCTTAAACCAGACAACGTGCGTTACAGACTGCCGTCCATACGTGCGCTCTCTGTGGAAAAAGAACCGCTTCTCTCTCTCTCACGATCGCTTTCCCTCCTTCCTCTCTTGCTATTAACACACACACACACACACACACATATACATACATACACATACATACATACACGCATTCCCCTGCAAGTGTCCAACTCTGTGCAAAGCTGTTTGTGTTTTGTTTGGTAGAATTAGATTTTAGAATAGCTATTTATTGAGTGAAGCATTTGTTAACTTTGTTAATTTTGCTAAGTTTCATAAACACTGTTATATCTTTAAAGAGAAGTTCTTTAGTCATTATTGGTAACATATTGTGAAAAGTGGCTGATTGAAGGAGTCAGAGCTCGAATTCAACCCTTCTTTGTTCACCCTTGAATGATTATCTCTCAGATATTAACATTCTAGGAGAACTCCCATTTATGAGACTACCTTGCTCGGTTACTGGTCCCGGTTTCGGGGTGGTGCTTCGTATCTGTTAGTTCATATTAATAATTCTGTTAATTGTTATAATTAATTATTATTGATAATTGATAATTATAGCAAATAATTAACTGTGTTCTTCGCAGACCCTACAGTTGGTACCTGAATTATTGATTAAGGTTAACAATATTTTGATTTCATAATTCATAATTGTCTGTGAACAGAGGGGTGGGCTCACAGAGAGACACTGGTTAGTATTGTGTGTCAAAAGACTCTCACACTAATCATCTCCAAACGTTTTCTTGGTTCCCACAAGCTCAACTGACTGCGCCGCGGCTCGCTGTGCGCAAGGGTGCGAAGGCCCGTCCAACGCTGCTTGCAGCTTTAATTATTATTCTTTCTTGTTACGCCACTTTAACTCTAAATTTGACCCCCTAAACATGCTCAAAAACTCACCAAATTTGGCACGCACATCAGGAATGGTGAAAAATTTGATATAATGTAAAAATTAAACCCCAAAGTGCCAAAATGTGCTCTCTAGCGCCACCTATGTATCTAAAACGGCCACCACGGCCCGTAGGAATGTCGTAGAGAGATCGAACCAAAACTCAATTATTCGTCTCATCAAGACCTACAAATCATACGCTGACACCCCTGACCTAAATCCAACAGGAAATCCGCAATGTCCATTTCAAAGTACGATTTTTTGCCAATTTTGGACCTTGAATAAACGCTATCTCCTCCTAGGGCGTTAATGGTATCGGCTTCAAACTTTAATACATGACTTATCACACTGTGTTGAGCAAAAGTTATTAAAAACTTTGTAATAACTCGAACGGTTTAGATTTAGTAAGCCCTGAAAGTTGGAGTGCGACATTACACCTTACAATGTAAACCAATGGGGAGGCAAATTCTGGGCATGGACTTTGTGCCAAACTGGGGCATCTGGCGTCTAAACTATGAGTCCCACCACTTTCAAACCTGTATCAATGGATTCGCGACGAAAATTCCTACAAAAAAATGATATTTTTATGTAGGTTTTGGCCAAAGTTATGGGATTTATGAGGATTTTTCACAAGAAGATCACTTTGAAATCTTTCCTTCCAACTCTGAGGGAGAGGGAGAGAATGGGAGGGGGGGATGGGTAAAGTAAACATCTACTGCCTGTGACAGAAGCCCTTGGACTGCACTACACTCCACTTAGTTAATGCTTCTACATATCTGACAGCAGTGTTCAATCATTACTTCTTTTCAAGGAGCACATGTGCTCCTAAATGAAAGCAATTAGGAGCATACATATAAGTTTAGGAGCACACTGAAAAATGTTCAAGTAACAGTTTCTTAAAGAAAACAATTCATTATAACATATTTACAATTGATCACATACATATTTAAACTGTGTGTGTGTGTGTGTGTGTGTGTGTGTGTGTGTAAATCACAATTTGCTGTTTTTAGGGGTGCTTGATTATGGCAAAAATTATAATCACGATCATTTTTGTTCAATATTGAGATCATGATTATTTAACATGATTACTTTGCGACTGTCATCTTCTCCAATTGCTGTTGTTCATACATGCACATATTTTTTCTAACTTGGCTGAAGGGACTATTACACATGTGATCATATATTGTACTAATGATCAAGAAAGACTATAGCTGATATGAGGGAAAAACTCAGGAAGAGGGTGGCAGTAATGCACCTAATATGCTGGTTGCCAACTGTGTTATAAACCGAAAAGTGGAGGGTAAAATATTTTTCCTCACAGAGTGGTACATCCTGTCAGCCGAGGGATTTCCTATCTGTGCAGCTGAACACGGTAGTTCTCTACGGACTGTTTTACCGTGATGCTCACGGTGTTTTTTCCGCAGGTTTCACTTCACTCAGCTGAAGTGAAATTTATCACATACATATTTAAACTCTGTGTGTGTGTGTGTGTGTGTGTGTGTGTGTGTGTAAATCACAATTTGCTGTTTTTAGGGGTGCTTGATTATGGCAAAAATTATAATCACAATCATTTTTGTTCAATATTGAGATCATGATTATTTAACATGATTACTTTTTGACTGTCATCTTCTCCAATTGCTGTTGTTCATACATGCACATATTTTTTCTAACTTGGCTGAGGAGACTATTACATATGTAATCATATATTGTAGTAATGATTAAGAAAAACTATAGCCTATATGAGGGAAAAACTCAGGAAGGCTGGAGTTCCGGAGCTCCGTATTAAAACTGTAATGGACCTGCCATGAGGGTGGAGCAAACTCCATTTCCAAGGATGCTTTGCGATTTTCACACTTCAGCAGGGAGCAGTCAACATCGGTCCCTCATTGGCGGAGACGCTCCTGCACAGCGGAGCGTCCTGAGGACGCAGCCATGACATCACCACCCCTTTATAAGCGAGCACGCCCAAACTACACGTCTTTCCCATGTCACTGAGCTAGGGGTAACTCCTGTTCCCCTGTGAGTTAGCTTGACTACCCCACGAACATGTTTTCCCCTCATCGAAGACTCCCCTCGTCGGACGAGACGAGACTTTGCCCGTGTTCACCCGAACACATTCCTGGACCCGAGAGAGACCGCTGCTGCAACCAGCGTCCTCAAATTCCCCCGAGAAAGAGGAAATGAAGTTACTTCGGGACTGCGCGTCTTCGCCGAGTTGTCTCTGCTGTTCTCTCCGCCATTCCACTCAGAGCCAGCTGCCGTGTTTTCGACGACGTGCGAGAACGGCACCGTCTGCCTCCGAGCCAAGAACAAAGATGGACATTAAGACGGACTACACACACACACAACCTGCGCACTTTCTGAAGCGACCAAGTAAGAGGCATAAGTCTGGGCATAGGCAGTGTTAGTTGTGTGTTCTTTTCAGCATCAGTTGCTGTTGTTTAGCATTTAGCCTTTTTAGCTTTATTGCTATTGTTCTTGTTGTGTGAGTTGACGGACCGCCGAGTCCATTTTTCTCTGCTTTACTCTGAGGAGTATTAAGTTTGCTGCCTGTTAGTTGTGTTCACCACGCTAGACTATTTTGTGTTTTTCCCGGTCGGGACAACTGCTACTTTTGTGCCACCGTGAGTGAGAAAGTAAATTGATTTGTCGATCAGAAACCAGACAACGTACGTTACAGACTGCCGTCCGTACGTGCGCTCTCTGTGGTCAAAAGAGCCGCTTCTCTCCCTCTCTCGATCGCTTTCCCTCCTTCCTCTCTTGCTACTAACACACACACACACACACACACACGCATTCCCCTGCAAGTGTCCAACTCTGTGCAAAGCTGTTTGTGTTTTGTTTGGTAGAATTAGATTTTAGAATAGCTGTTTATTGAATGAAGTATTTGTTAACTTTGTTAATTTTGCTAAGTTTAATAAACAATGTTATATCTTTAAAGAGAAGTTCTTTTGTCATTATTGTGTGTAACATATTGTGAGAAGTGGCTGATTAAAGGAGTCAGAGCTTGAATTCAACCCTTCTTTGTTCACCCTTGAATGTTGATATCTCGCAGATATTAGCATTCTAGGTGAAATCCCATTTATGAGATTACCTTGTTCGGTTATTGGTCCTGGTTTCCGGGTGGTGCTCCGTGCTTGTTAGTTCATATTAATAATTCTATTAATTATTATAATTAGTTAATTATCTTAGATAATTGATAATTATGGCAAATAATCAACTGTGTTCCTCATACATGCTACAGTTGGTGCCTGAATTATTGATTAAGGTTAACAATATTTTAATTTCATAAGCCGTAATTATCTGTGATAAACAGAGGCGTGCGCTCACGGAGAGAAAGTAGTTAGTATTGTGTGTCAAACGACTCTCACACTGATCATCTCCAAACGTTTTCTCGGTTCCCACAAGCTCAACTGACTGCGCCGCGGCCCGACGTGCGCAAGGGCGCGAAGGCCCGTCCAACGCTGCTTGCAGCTTTAATTAGGGCCTGAGCCCAAAGGGCGAAGACCCTCTTGTTTTTCGTGTGTTTGTTTCTTTCTTATTATTATTATTAGGGCCTGAGCCCAAAGGGCGAAGACCCTATTGTTTTTCGTGTGTTTGTTTCTTTCTTTCTTGTTACGCCACTTTAACTCTAAATTTGACCCCCTAAACATGCTCAAAAACTCACCAAATTTGGCACGCCCGTCAGAAATGGTGAAAAATTTGATAAAATGTAAAAATTAAACCCCAAAGTGCCAAAATGTGCTCTCTAGCGCCACCTATGTATCTAAAACGGCCGCCACGGCCCGTAGGAATGTCGTAGAGAGATCGAACCAAAACCCAGTTATTCGTCTCATCAAGACCTACAAATCATACGCTGACACCCCTGACCTAAATCCAACAGGAAATCCGCTATGTCCATTTCAAAGTATGATTTTTTGCCAATTTTGGACCTTGAATAAACGCTATCTCCTCCTAGGGCGTTAATGGTATCGGCTTCAAACTTTAATACATGACTTATCACACTGTGTTGAGCAAAAGTTATTAAAAACTTTGTAATAACTCGAACGGTTTAGATTTAGTAAGCCCTGAAAGTTGGAGTGCGACATTACACCTTACAATGTAAACCAATGGGGAGGCAAATTCTGGGCATGGACTTTGTGCCAAACTGGGGCATCTGGCGTCTAAACTATAAGTCCCACCACTTTCAAACCTGTATCAATGGATTCGCGACGAAAATTCCTACAAAAAAATGATATTTTTATGTAGGATTTGGCCAAAGTTATGGGATTTATGAGGATTTTCCACAAGAAGATCACTTTGAAATCTTTCCTTCCAACTGTGAGGGAGAGAGAGAGAATGGGAGGGGGGATGGGTAAAGTAAACATCTACTGCCTGTGACAGAGGGTGGAGCAAACTCCATTTCCAAGGATGCTTTGCGATTTTCACACTTCAGCAGGGAGCAGTCAACATCGGTCCCTCATTGGCGGAGACGCTCCTGCACAGCGGAGCGTCCTGAGGACGCAGCCATGACATCACCACCCCTTTATAAGCGAGCACGCCCAAACTACACGTCTTTCCCATGTCACTGAGCTAGGGGTAACTCCTGTTCCCCTGTGAGTTAGCTTGACTACCCCACGAACATGTTTTCCCCTCATCGAAGACTCCCCTCGTCGGACGAGACGAGACTTTGCCCGTGTTCACCCGAACACATTCCTGGACCCGAGAGAGACCGCTGCTGCAACCAGCGTCCTCAAATTCCCCCGAGAAAGAGGAAATGAAGTTACTTCGGGATAACGTGGACCGGCTCTGCCCTGCGCGTCTTCGCCGAGTTGTCTCTGCTGTTCTCTCCGCCATTCCACTCAGAGCCAGCTGCCGTGTTTTTGCCGACGTGCGAGAACGGCACTGTCTGCCTCCGAGCCAAGAACAAAGATGGACATTAAGACGGACTACACACACACACAACCTGCGCACTTTCTGAAGCGACCAAGTAAGAAGCATAAGTCTGGGCATAGGCAGTGTTAGTTGTGTGTTCTTTTCAACATCAGTTGCTGTTGTTTAGCATTTAGCCTTTTTAGCTTTATTGCTATTGTTCTTGTTGTGTGAGTTGACGGACCGCCGAGTCCATTTTTCTCTGCTTTACTCTGAGGAGTATTTTAAGTTTGCTTCCTGTTAGTTGTGTTCACCGCGCTAGACTATTTTGTGTTTTTCCCGGTCGGGACACCTGCTACTTTTGTGCCACCGTGAGTGAGAAAGTAAATTGATTTGTCGATCAGAAACCAGACAACGTGCGTTACAGACTGCCGTCCGTACGTGCGCTCTCTGTGGAAAAAGAGCCGCTTCTCTCCCTCTCACGATCGCTTTCCCTCCTTCCTCTCTTGCTACTAACACACACACACACACACACACACACACACACACACATACATACATACATACATACACATACATACATACACGCATTCCCCTGCAACTCTGTGCAAAGCTGTTTGTGTTTTGTTTGGTAGAATTAGATTTTAGAATAGCTGTTTATTGAATGAAGTATTTGTTAACTTTGTTAATTTTGCTAAGTTTAATAAACAATGTTATATCTTTAAAGAGAAGTTCTTTTGTCATTATTGGTAACATATTGTGAAAAGTGGCTGATTGAAGGAGTCAGAGCTTGAATTCAACCCTTCTTTGTTCACCCTTGAATGTTGATATCTCTCAGATATTAACATTCTAGGTGAAGTCCCATTTATGAGATTACCTTGTTCGGTTATTGGTCCTGGTTTCCAGGTGGTGCTCCATGTTTGTTAGTTCATATTAATAATTCTATTAATTATTATAATTAGTTAATTATCTTAGATAATTGATAATTATGGCAAATAATCAACTGTGTTCCTCACAGATCCTACAGTTGGTGCCTGAATTATTGATTAAGGTTAACAATATTTTGATTTCATAATCCATAATCATCTGTGATAAACAGAGGGGTGCGCTCACGGAGAGAAAGTGGTTAGTATTGTGTGTCAAAAGACTCTCACACTGATCAGCTCCAAACGTTTTCTTGGTTCCCAGAAGCTTAGCTGACTGCGCCGCGGCCCGATGTGCGCAAGGGCGCGAAGGCCCGTTCAACGCTGCTTGCAGCTTTAATTAGGGCCTGAGCCCAAAGGGCGAAGACCCTCTTGTTTTTCGTGTGTTTGTTTCTTTCTTATTATTATTATTATTATTATTCTTTCTTGTTACGCCACTTTAACTCTAAATTTGACCCCCTAAACATGCTCAAAAACTCACCAAATTTGGCACGCACATCAGGAATGGTGAAAAATTTGATAAAATGTAAAAATTAAACCCCAAAGTGCCAAAATGTGCTCTCTAGCGCCACCTATGTATCTAAAACGGCCACCACGGCCCGTAGGAATGTCGTAGAGAGATCGAACCAAAACCCAATTATTCGTCTCATCAAGACCTACAAATCATACGCTGACACCCCTGACCTAAATCCAACAGGAAATCTGCTATGTCAATTTCAAAGTATGCTTTTTTGCCAATTTTGGACTTTGAATAAACGCTATCTCCTCCTAGGGCGTTAATGGTATCGGCTTCAAACTTGAATACATGACTTATCACACTGTGTTGAGCAAAAGTTATTAAAAACTTTGTAATAACTCGAACGGTTTAGATTTAGTAAGCCCTGAAAGTTGGAGTGCGACATTACACCTTACAATGTAAACCAATGGGGAGGCAAATTCTGGGCATGGACTTTGTGCCAAACTGGGGCATCTGGCGTCTAAACTATAAGTCCGACCACTTTCAAACCTGTATCAATGGATTCGCGACGAAAATTCCTACAAAAAAATGATATTTTTATGTAGGATTTGGCCAAAGTTATGGGATTTATGAGGATTTTTCACAAGAAGATCACTTTAAAATCTTTCCTTCCAACTGTGAGGGAGAGAGAGAGAATGGGAGGGGGGGGATGGGTAAAGTAAACATCTACTGCCTGTGACAGAAGCCCTTGGACTGCACTACACTCCAGTTACTTAATGCTTCTACATATCTGACAGCAGTGTTCAATCCTTACTTTTTTTCAAGGAGTACATGTGCTCCTAAACGACAGAAATTAGGAGCATACATATAACTTTAGGAGCACACTGAAAAATGTTCAAGTAAGAGTTTCTTAAAGAAAACAATTCATTACATACATATTTACAATTGATCACATACGTATTTAAACTCTGTGTGTGTGTGTGTGTGTGTGTGTGTGTGTGTGTGTGTGTGTGTGTGTATGTAAATCACAATTTGCTGTTTTTAGGGGTGCTTGATTATGGCAAAAATTATAATCACAATCATTTTTGTTCAATATTGAGATCATGATTATTTAACATGATTACTTTTTGACTGTCATCTTCTCCAATTGCTGTTGTTCATACATGCACATATTTTTTCTAACTTGGCTGAGGAGACTATTACATATGTAATCATATATTGTAGTAATGATTAAGAAAAACTATAGCCTATATGAGGGAAAAACTCAGGAAGGCCGGAGTTCCGGAGCTCCGTATTAAAACTGTAATGGACCTGCCATGAGGGTGGAGCAAACTCCATTTCCAAGGATGCTTTGCGATTTTCACACTTCAGCAGGGAGCAGTCAATATCGGTCCCTCATTGGCGGAGACGCTCCTGCACAGCGGAGCGTCCTGAGGACGCAGCCATGACATCACCACCCCTTTATAAGCGAGCACGCCCGAAATATACGTCTTTCCCATGTCACTGAACTAGGGTTAACTCCTGTTCCCCTGTGAGTTAGCTTGACTACCCCACGAACATGTTTTCCCCTCATCGAAGACTCCCCTCGTCGGACGAGACGAGACTTTGCCCGTGTTCACCCGAACACATTCCTGGACCCGAGAGAGACCGCTGCTGCAACCAGCGTCCTCAAATTCCCCCGAGAAAGAGGAAATGAAGTTACTTCGGGATAACGTGGACCGGCCCTGCCCTGCGCGTCTTCGCCGAGTCATCTCTGCTGTTCTCTCCGCCACTCCAGTCAGAGCCAGCTGCCGTGTTTTCGCCGACCTGTTTTACCTTGATGGTCACGGTGTTTTTTCCGCAGGTTTCACTTCACTCAGCTGGCCGACAGACCCGCTGATTCTCTCCGCTTTAACCTAAATAGCAATTCGGGACTCGGTGCTCCGTTTGGATCTAAACAGAGAGCCGGGGTTAGTTTAGAGGCTAGCAGAGGCTAACTGGTTGTGCTTCTTTCGGTCATGCTGCAGTTAACGCTCCGCTGCTGCCTGTTTGCTGCCTGTTAGTTGTGTTCACCACGCTTGACTATTTTGTGTTTGTCCCGCTCGGGACTACTGTGTTTGTGCTGCCGTGAGTGAGAAAGTAAACTGATTTGTCGATCTTAAACCAGACAACGTGCGTTACAGACTGCCGTCCATACGTGCGCTCTCTGTGGAAAGAGAACCGCTTCTCTCTCTCTCACGATCGCTTTCCCTCCTTCCTCTCTTGCTATTAACACACACACACACACACACATATATATACATACATACATACACGCATTCCCCTGCAAGTGTCCAACTCTGTGCAAAGCTGTTTGTGTTTTGTTTGGTAGAATTAGATTTTAGAATAACTATTTCTTGAGTGAAGCATATGTTAACTTTGTTAATTTTGCTAAGTTTCATAAACACTGTTATATCTTTAAAGAGAAGTTCTTTAGTCATTATTGGTAACATATTGTGAAAAGTGGCTGATTGAAGGAGTCAGAGCTCGAATTCAACCCTTCTTTGTTCACCCTTGAATGATTATCTCTCAGATATTAACATTCTAGGAGAACTCCCATTTATGAGACTACCTTGCTCGGTTACTGGTCCCGGTTTCGGGGTGGTGCTTCGTTTCTGTTAGTTCATATTAATAATTCTGTTAATTGTTATAATTAATTATTATTGATAATTGATAATTATAGCAAATAATTAACTGTGTTCTTCGCAGATTCCTACAGTTGGTACCTGAATTACTGATTAAGGTTAACAATATTTTGATGTCATAATTCATAATTGTCTGCGAACAGAGGGGTGGGCTCACAGAGAGACACTGGTTAGTATTGTGTGTCAAAAGACTCTCACACTGATCATCTCCAAACGTTTTCTTGGTTCCCACAAGCTCAACTGACTGCGCTGCGGCCCGACGTGCGCAAGGGCGCGAAGGCCCGTCCAACGCTGCTTGCAGCTTTAATTATTATTATTCTTTCTTGTTACGCCACTTTAACTCTAAATTTGACCTCCTAAACATGCTCAAAAACTCACCAAATTTGGCACGCACATCAGGAATGGTGAAAAATTTGATAAAATGTAAAAATTAAACCCCAAAGTGCCAAAATGTGCTCTCTAGCGCCACCTATGTATCTAAAACGGCCGCCACGGCCCGTAGGAATGTCGTAGAGAGATCGAACCAAAACCCAATTATTCGTCTCATCAAGACCTACAAATCATACGCTGACACCCCTGACCTAAATCCAACAGGAAATCCGCAATGTCCATTTCAAAGTATGATTTTTTGCCAATTTTGGACCTTGAATGAACGCTATCTCCTCCTAGGGCGTTAATGGTATCGGCTTCAAACTTTAATACATGACTTATCACACTGTGTTGAGCAAAAGTTATTAAAAACTTTGTAATAACTCGAACGGTTTAGATTTAGTAAGCCCTGAAAGTTGGAGTGCGACATTACACCTTACAATGTAAACCAATGGGGAGGCAAATTCTGGGCATGGACTTTGTGCCAAACTGGGGCATCTGGCGTCTAAACTATAAGTCCCACCACTTTCAAACCTGTATCAATGGATTCGCGACGAAAATTCCTACAAAAAAATGATATTTTTATGTAGGATTTGGCCAAAGTTATGGGATGTATGAGGATTTTTCACAAGAAGATCACTTTAAAATCTTTCCTTCCAACTGTGAGGGAGAGAGAGAGAATGGGAGGGGGGGGATGGGTAAAGTAAACATCTACTGCCTGTGACAGAAGCCCTTGGACTGCACTACACTCCACTTACTTAATGCTTCTACATATCTGACAGCAGTGTTCAATCCTTACTTTTTTTCAAGGAGTACATGTGCTCCTAAACAACAGAAATTAGGAGCATACATATAACTTTAGGAGCACACTGAAAAATGTTCAAGTAAGAGTTTCTTAAAGAAAACAATTCATTACATACATATTTACAATTTATCACATACATATTTAAACTGTGTGTGTGTACGTGTGTGTGTATGTAAATCACAATTTGCTGTTTTTAGGGGTGCTTGATTATGGCAAAAAATATAATCACGATCATTTTTTTTCAATATTGAGATCATGATTATTTAACATAATTACTTTTTGACTGTCATCTTCTCCAATTGCTGTTGTTCATACATGCACATATTTTTTCTGACTTGGCTGAGGGGACTATTACATATGTGATCATATATTGTACTAATGATCAAGAAAGACTATAGCTGATATGAGGGAAAAACTCACGAAGAGGGTGGCAGTAATGCACCCAATATGCTGGTTGCCAACCGTTGTTGCCAACCAAAAAGGCGAGGGTAAAATATTTTTCCTCACTGAGTGGTACATCCTGTCAGCCGAGGGATTTCCTATCTGTGCAGCTGAACACGGTAGTTCTCTACGGACTGTTTAACCGTGATGGTCACGGTGTTTTTTCCGCAGGTTTCACTTCACTCAGCTGGCCGACAGACCCGCTGATTCTGTCCGCTTTAACCTAAATAACAAATCGGGACTCAGTGCTCCGTTTGGATCTAAACAGAGAGCCAGGGTTAGCTGAGAGGCTAGCAGAGGCGAACTGGTTGTGCTTCTTTCGGTCATGCTGCAATTAACGCTCCGCTGATGCCTGTTCTCCGCTTTAACCTAAATAACAAATCGGGACTCAGTGCTCCGTTTGGATCTAAACAGAGAGCCAGGGTTAGCTGAGAGGCTAGCAGAGGCGAACTGGTTGTGCGTCTTTCGGTCATGCTGCAGTTAACGCTCCGCTGCTGCCTGTTTGCTGCCTGTTAGTTGTGTTCACCACGCTAGACTATTTTGTGTTTGTCCCGCTCGGGACTACTGTGTTTGTGCTGCCGTGAGTGAAAAAGTAAACTGATTTGTCGATCTTAAACCAGACAACGTGCGTTACAGACTGCCGTCCGTACGTGCACTCTCTGTGGAAAAAGAACCGCTTCTCTCTCTCTTTCTCACGATCGCTTTCCCTCCTCCGTCTCTTGTGACTAACACCACACTCACGCGCGCACAGATACACGCACCGACATCGTTTTGCACATCTGATGGTCAGATAACGTCGGACAAAAGTGTCCAACCTGCAGGTGTCCAACCCCGTGCAAAGCTGTTTGTGTTTTGTTTGGTAGAATTAGATTTTAGAATAGCTATTTATTGAGTGAAGCATTTGTTAACTTTGTTAATTTTGCTAAGTTTAATAAACACTGTTATATCTTTAAAGAGAAGTTCTTTAGTCATTATTGGTAACATATTGTGAAAAGTGGCTGATTGAAGGAGTCAGAGCTCGAATTCAACCCTTCTTTGTTCACCCTTGAATGATTATCTCTCAGATATTAACATTCTAGGTGAACTCCCATTTATGAGACTACCTTGCTCGGTTATTGGTCCCGGTTTCGGGGTGGTGCTTCGTATCTGTTAGTTCATATTAATAATTCTGTTAATTGTTATAGTTAATTATTATTGATAATTGATAATTATAGCAAATAATTAACTGTGTTCTTCGCAGATCCTACAGTTGGTACCTGAATTATTGATTAAGGTTAACAATATTTTGATTTCATAATTGTCTGTGAACCGAGGGGTGGGCTCACAAAGAGACACTGGTTAGTATTGTGTGTCAAAAGACTCTCACACTGATCATCTCCAAACGCTTTCTTGGTTCCCACAAGCTCAACTGACTGCGCCGCGGCCCGACGTGCGCAAGGGCGCGAAGGCCCGTCCAACGCTGCTTGCAGCTTTAATATTATTATTATTCTTTCTTGTTACGCCACTTTAACTCTAAATTTGACCCCCTAAACATGCTCAAAAACTCACCAAATTTGGCACGCACATCAGGAATGGTGAAAAATTTGATAAAATGTAAAAATTAAACCCCAAAGTGCCAAAATGTGCTCTCTAGCGCCACCTATGTATCTAAAACGGCCACCACGGCCCGTAGGAACGTCGTAGAGAGATCGAACCAAAACTCAATTATTCGTCTCATCAAGACCTACAAATCATACGCTGACACCCCTGACCTAAATCCAACAGGAAATCCGCAATGTCCATTTCAAAGTACGATTTTTTGCCAATTTTGGACCTTGAATAAACGCTATCTCCTCCTAGGGCGTTAATGGTATCGGCTTCAAACTTGAATACATGACTTATCACACTGTGTTGAGCAAAAGTTATTAAAAACTTTGTAATAACTCGAACGGTTTAGATTTAGTAAGCCCTGAAAGTTGGAGTGCGACATTACACCTTACAATGCAAACCAATGGGGAGGCAAATTCTGGGCATGGACTTTGTGCCAAACTGGGGCATCTGGCGTCTAAACTATAAGTCCCACCACTTTCAAACCTGTATCAATGGATTCGCGACGAAAATTCCTACAAAAAAATGATATTTTTATGTAGGATTTGGCCAAAGTTATGGGATTTATGAGGATTTTTCACAAGAAGATCACTTTAAAATCTTTCCTTCCAACTGTGAGGGAGAGAGAGAGAATGGGAGGGGGGGGATGGGTAAAGTAAACATCTACTGCCTGTGACAGAAGCCCTTGGACTGCACTACACTCCAGTTACTTAATGCTTCTACATATCTGACAGCAGTGTTCAATCCTTACTTTTTTTCAAGGAGTACATGTGCTCCTAAACAACAGAAATTAGGAGCATACATATAACTTTAGGAGCACACTGAAAAATGTTCAAGTAAGAGTTTCTTAAAGAAAACAATTCATTACATACATATTTACAATTGATCACATACATATTTAAACTCTGTGTGCGTGTGTGTGTGTGTGTGTGTGTGTATGTAAATCACAATTTGCTATTTTTAGGGGTGCTTGATTATGGCAAAAAATATAATCACGATCATTTTTTTTCAATATTGAGATCATGATTATTTAACATGATTACTTTTTGACTGTCATCTTCTCCAATTGCTGTTGTTCATACATGCACATATTTTTTCTAACTTGGCTGAGGAGACTATTACATATGTAATCATATATTGTAGTAATGATTAAGAAAAACTATAGCTTATATGAGTGAAAAACTCAGGAAGAAGGCTGGAGTTCCGGAGCTCCGTATTAAAACTGTAATGGACCTGCCATGAGGGTGGAGCAAACTCCATTTCCAAGGATGCTTTGCGATTTTCACACTTCAGCAGGGAGCAGTCAACATCGGTCCCTCATTGGCGGAGACGCTCCTGCACAGCGGAGCGTCCTGAGGACGCAGCCATGACATCACCACCCCTTTATAAGCGAGCACGCCCAAACTACACGTCTTTTCCATGTCACTGAGCTAGGGGTAACTCCTGTTCCCCTGTGAGTTAGCTCGACTACCCCACGAACATGTTTTCCCCTCATCGAAGACTCCCCTCGTCGGACGAGACGAGACTTTGCCCGTGTTCACCCGAACACATTCCTGGACCCGAGAGAGACCGCTGCTGCAACCAGCGTCCTCAAATTCCCCCGAGAAAGAGGAAATGAAGTTACTTCGGGATAACGTGGACCGGCTCTGCCCCGCGCGTCTTCGCCGAGTCGTGTCTGCTGTTCTCTCCGCCACTCCACTCAGAGCCAGCTGCCGTGTTTTCGCCGACCTGTTTTACCGTGATGGTCACGGTGTTTTTTCCGCAGGTTTCACTTCACTCAGCTGGCCGACAGACCCGCTGATTCTCTCCGCTTTAACCTAAATAGCAATTCGGGACTCGGTGCTCCGTTTGGATCTAAACAGAGAGCCGGGGTTAGCTGAGAGGCTAGCAGAGGCGAACTGGTTGTGCTTCTTTCGGTCATGCTGCAGTTAACGCTCCGCTGCTGCCTGTTTGCTGCCTGTTAGTTGTGTTCACCACGCTAGACTATTTTGTGTTTGTCCCGCTCGGGACTACTGTGTTTGTGCTGCCGTGAGTGAGAAAGTAAACTGATTTGTCGATCTTAAACCAGACAACGTGCGTTACAGACTGCCGTCCATACGTGCGCTCTCTGTGGAAAAAGAACCGCTTCTCTCTCTCTCACGATCGCTTTCCCTCCTTCCTCTCTTGCTATTAACACACACACACACACACATATATATACATACATACATACACGCATTCCCCTGCAAGTGTCCAACTCTGTGCAAAGCTGTTTGTGTTTTTTTTGGTAGAATTAGATTTTAGAATAGCTATTTATTGAGTGAAGCATTTGTTAACTTTGTTAATTTTGCTAAGTTTCATAAACACTGTTATATCTTTAAAGAGAAGTTCTTTAGTCATTATTGGTAACATATTGTGAAAAGTGGCTGATTGAAGGAGTCAGAGCTCGAATTCAACCCTTCTTTGTTCACCCTTGAATGATTATCTCTCAGATATTAACATTCTAGGAGAACTCCCATTTATGAGACTACCTTGCTCGGTTACTGGTCCCGGTTTCGGGGTGGTGCTTCGTATCTGTTAGTTCATATTAATAATTCTGTTAATTGTTATAATTAATTATTATTGATAATTATAGCAAATAATTAACTGTGTTCTTCGCAGACCCTACAGTTGGTACCTGAATTATTGATTAAGGTTAACAATATTTTGATTTCATAATTCATAATTGTCTGTGAACAGAGGGGTGGGCTCACAGAGAGACACTGGTTAGTATTGTGTGTCAAAAGACTCTCACACTGATCATCTCCACACGTTTTCTTGGTTCCCACAAGCTCAACTGACTGCGCCGCGGCTCGCTGTGCGCAAGGGCGCGAAGGCCCGTCCAACGCTGCTTGCAGCTTTAATTATTATTATTCTTTATTATTACGCCACTTTAACTCTAAATTTGACCCCCTAAACATGCTCAAAAACTCACCAAATTTGGCACTCACATCAGGAATGGTGAAAAATTTGATAAAATGTAAAAATTAAACCCCAAAGTGCCAAAATGTGCTCGAGAGCGCCACCTATGTATCTAAAACGGCCACCACGGCCCGTAGGAATGTCGTAGAGAGATCGAACCAAAACCCAATTATTTGTCTCATCAAGACCTACAAATCATACGCTGACACCCCTGACCTAAATCCAACAGGAAATCTGCAATGTCCATTTCAAAGTATGATTTTTTGCCAATTTTGGACCTTGAATAAACGCTATCTCCTCCTAGGGCGTTAATGGTATCGGCTTCAAACTTTAATACATGACTTATCACACTGTGTTGAGCAAAAGTTATTAAAAACTTTGTAATAACTCGAATGGTTTAGATTTAGTAAGCCCTGAAAGTTGGAGTGCGACATTACACCTTACAATGTAAACCAATGGGGAGGCAAATTCTGGGCATGGACTTTGTGCCAAACTGGGGCATCTGGCGTCTAAACTATAAGTCCCACCACTTTCAAACCTGTATCAATGGATTCGCGACGAAAATTTCTACAAAAAAATGATATTTTTATGTAGGATTTGGCCAAAGTTATGGGATTTATGAGGATTTTCCACAAGAAGATCACTTTGAAATCTTTCCTTCCAACTGTGAGGGAGAGAGAGAGAATGGGAGGGGGGGGATGGGTAAAGTAAACATCTACTGCCTGTGACAGAGGGTGGAGCAAACTCCATTTCCAAGGATGCTTTGCGATTTTCACACCTCAGCAGGGAGCAGTCCACATTGGTCCCTCATTGGCGGAGACGCTCCTGTACAGCGGAGCGTCTCGAGGACACAGCCATGACATCACCACCCCTTTATAAGCGAGCACGCCCAAACTACACGTCTTTCCCATGTCACTGAGCTAGGGGTAACTCCTGTTCCCCTGTGAGTTAGCTTAACTACCCCACGAACATGTTTTCCCCTCATCGAAGACTCCCCTCGTCGGACGAGACGAGACTTTGCCCGTGTTCACCCGAACACATTCCTGGATCCGAGAGAGACCGCTGCTGCAACCAGCGTCCTCAAATTCCCCCGAGAAAGAAGAAATGAAGTTACTTCGGGATAACGTGGACCGGCTCTGCCCTGCGCGTCTTCGCCGAGTTGTCTCTGCTGTTCTCTCCGCCACTCCACTCAGAGCCAGCTGCCGTGTTTTCGCCGACGTGCGAGAACGGCACTGTCTGCCTCCGAGCCAAGAACAAAGATGGACATTAAGACGGACTACACACACACACACAACCTGCGCACTTTCTGAAGCGACCAAGTAAGAGGCATAAGTCTGGGCATAGGCAGTGTTAGTTGTGTGTTCTTTTCAACATCAGTTGCTGTTGTTTAGCATTTAGCCTTTTTAGCTTTATTGCTATTGTTCTTGTTGTGTGAGTTGACGGACCGCCGAGTCCATTTTTCTCTGCTTTACTCTGAGGAGTATTTTAAGTTTGCTTCCTGTTAGTTGTGTTCACCGCGCTAGACTATTTTGTGTTTTTCCCGGTCGGGACACCTGCTACTTTTGTGCCACCGTGAGTGAGAAAGTAAATTGATTTGTCGATCAGAAACCAGACAACGTGCGTTACAGACTGCCGTCCGTACGTGCGCTCTCTGTGGAAAAAGAGCCGCTTCTCTCCCTCTCACGATCGCTTTCCCTCCTTCCTCTCTTGCTACTAACACACACACACACACACACACACACACACACACACACACACACACACACACACACACACACACACACACACATACATACATACATACATACATACATACATACATACACATACATACATACACGCATTCCCCTGCAAGTGTCCAACTCTGTGCAAAGCTGTTTGTGTTTTGTTTGGTAGAATTAGATTTTAGAATAGCTGTTTATTGAATGAAGTATTTGTTAATTTTGTTAATTTTGCTAAGTTTAATAAACAATGTTATATCTTTAAAGAGAAGTTCTTTTGTCATTATTGTGTGTAACATATTGTGAGAAGTGGCTGATTGAAGGAGTCAGAGCTCGAATTCAACCCTTCTTTGTTCACCCTTGAATGTTGATATCTCGCAGATATTAACATTCTAGGTGAACTCCCATTTATGAGATTACCTTGTTCGGTTATTGGTCCTGGTTTCCGGGTGGTGCTCCGTGCTTGTTAGTTCATATTAATAATTCTGTTAATTGTTATAGTTAATTATTATTGATAATTGATAATTATAGCAAATAATTAATTGTGTTCTTCGCAGATCCTACAGTTGGTACCTGAATTATTGATTAAGGTTAACAATATTTTGATTTCATAATTCATAATTGTCTGTGAACAGAGGGGTGGGCTCACAGAGAGACACTGGTTAGTATTGTGTGTAAAAAGACTCTCACGCTGATCATCTCCAAACGTTTTCTTGGTTCCCACAAGCTCAACTGACTGCGCCGCGGCCCGACGTGCGCAAGGGCGCGAAGGCCCGTCCAACGCTGCTTGCAGCTTTAATTATTATTATTATTATTATTCCTCCGAAACAAACGCATTTTTGAGGGCCTAAACATGCACGAAAACTCATGAAAATTTGCACAGATGTCAGGACTAGCGAAAATTTCGATATTTTATGGGTCTCGAAATAAAGCGGGACAAAATGGCTCGACAGCGCCACCTAGAATTGACCCCCTCGATACAGATTGTCGTAGGAGAACGAAATTCGGTATGCATATGTATCATGACCAGACGCACCAAAAAGTCTCAAGGACACATAGCCTAACTCCAACAGGAAGTCGGCCATTTTGTATCAAAGTTGAAATTTTGTCATTTCCAGCCCGCATACTTTAACGAACTCCTCCTAGAGATTTGACCCCAGGACTTTCAAATTCGGTCCGTATCATCTACAGGCATAGGAGACTAAAAGTTATTAAAACAATTCTCATTAGTCTTTCCTAGGGGGCGTGGCTGGGCGGCGAATTTCGATCCTTCGCCATGAAAAATGAAACGGCTATAACTCCGGCATACATGATCCTAAGAGAGCCAAACCTTTTGTGCTTCATAAGAGTCCCGCCCTGAACGGGTCCATGTGACAATACAGGATATGAGTCATAGCGCCACCTCCTGGCAACAGGAAGTTACATGTTTTACGCTCTGACGCCCTGTGGGCAGCACGGTGATGGAATCCAGCTGAAATTTACAGAGAATAGCCTCAAGACCTTGGAGATCTTATATTATGAAGTTGGTGACCCTTCGTCGAAAGGTGTTGCCATGGCGACGCGGCGAATTTCGATGTGACGCCATGAAATTTCAATGCCTTATAACTTGACTCCACGTGGTCTGATCTTTTCCAAATTTCATATGCTTGTTAAGAGTCCCGATCTGAACACATGTTCAGTCTCATATTTAGCCAAAGTCATAGCGCCACCTACTGGCAACAGGAAGTATCATGCGTCGTACTTTGTCTAATTACTCCTAGGAAATTTGGCTGATGCACCTGAAATTAAGTCAGCTAATAAACGAGACCTTGGTGATGCTACATTTGGCAGCTCATGACCCAAAACGGAATGCTGTTACCATGGCGACACATCCTTCGCCATGAAATACGATACTGTTTTTCAGGGAGAAGGGATTGCTCTACAGTCATGAAACTTGACACACATGTCTAGAGTGATGTCAGCTAAAATCCTGTGTGGTCGCTTTGAATGGGCGTGGCAAAATGGCTCAACAGCGCCCCCTTTAAAAAATGAAACGGCTATAACTCTGGCATACATGATCCTAAGAGAGCCAAACCTTTTGTGCTTCATAAGAGTCCCGCCCTGAACGGGTCCATGTGACAATACAGGATATGAGTCATAGCGCCACCTCCTGGCAACAGGAAGTTACATGTTTTACGCTCTGACGCCCTGTGGGCAGCACGGTGATGGAATCCAGCTGAAATTTACAGAGAATAGCCTCAAGACCTTGGAGATCTTATATTATGAAGTTGGTGACCCTTCGTCGAAAGGTGTTGCCATGGCGACGCGGCGAATTTCGATGTGACGCCATGAAATTTCAATGCCTTATAACTTGACTCCACGTGGTCTGATCTTTTCCAAATTTCATATGCTTGTTAAGAGTCCCGATCTGAACACATGTTCAGTCTCATATTTAGCCAAAGTCATAGCGCCACCTACTGGCAACAGGAAGTATCATGCGTCGTACTTTGTCTAATTACTCCTAGGAAATTTGGCTGATGCACCTGAAATTAAGTCAGCTAATAAACGAGACCTTGGTGATGCTACATTTGGCAGCTCATGACCCAAAACTGAATGCTGTTACCATGGCGACACATCCTTCGCCATGAAATACGATACTGTTTTTCAGGGAGAAGGGATTGCTCTACAGTCATGAAACTTGACACACATGTCTAGAGTGATGTCAGCTAAAATCCTGTGTGGTCGCTTTGAATGGGCGTGGCAAAATGGCTCAACAGCGCCCCCTTTAAAAAATGAAACGGCTATAACTCCGGCATACATGATCCTAAGAGAGCCAAACCTTTTGTGCTTCATAAGAGTCCCGCCCTGAACGGGTCCATGTGACAATACAGGATATGAGTCATAGCGCCACCTCCTGGCAACAGGAAGTTACATGTTTTACGCTCTGACGCCCTGTGGGCAGCACGGTGATGGAATCCAGCTGAAATTTACTGAGAATAGCCTCAAGACCTTGGAGATCTTATATTATGAAGTTGGTGACCCTTCGTTGAAAGGTGTTGCCATGGCGACGCGGCGAATTTCGATGTGACGCCATGAAATTTCAATGCCTTATAACTTGACTCCACGTGGTCTGATCTTTTCCAAATTTCATATGCTTGTTAAGAGTCCCAATCTGAACACATGTTCAGTCTCATATTTAGCGAAAGTCATAGCGCCACCTACTGGCAACAGGAAGTATCATGCGTCGTACTTTGTCTAATTACTCCTAGGAAATTTGGCTGATGCACCTGAAATTAAGTCAGCTAATAAACAAGACCTTGGTGATGCTACATTTGGCAGCTCATGACCCAAAACTGAATGCTGTTACCATGGCGACACATCCTTCGCCATGAAATATGATACTGTTTTTCAGGGAGAAGGGATTGCTCTACAATCATGAAACTTGACACACATGTCTAGAGTGATGTCAGCTCAAATCCTATGTGGTCGCTTTGAATGGGTGTGGCAAAATGGCTCAACAGCGCCCCCTTTAAAATTTCAAAATTGCAGCCCCGCCTTCCAGATTAACGTAGAAAGATGAAATTCACAGGGCACATGTATAATGACAACACGCACAAAAAAGCCTCTTGAAGCCTTATTGTAAGTCGAACAGGAAGTCGGCCATCTTGAAAAAAATGGTACATTTTCGCCTTTTCTTGGCCATTTCGCATACCTTGTATTTTAAGAACTCCTACAGAATCCATGGTAAGGACTTAAAAATCAGTGTGTGTCATCTAGACTAGTGTATGATCATGATGGTTTGGCCGTGGCGTGGCGTTGAGTTTTGATGTTTCGCCATGACAGAGGAAATTGATATAACTTGAGTGTACACGGTTGGATCTGCCTCAAACTTTACACAACAAGTCACTGACAAAAGCCCTTCGACTGAGCGTCACTTCGACATGCGCTGGGGTGCGAGGGCCCGAACATCGCTGCTTGCAGCTTTAATTATTATTATTATTATTATTATTAGGGCCCGAGCACCGACCGGTGCGAAGCCCTATTGAAACTGAAGGAGTTATTAGGGCCCGAGCACCGACCAATGCGAAGCCCTATTGAAACTGAAGGAGTTATTATTATTAGGGCCCGAGCACCGACCGGTGCGAAGCCCTATTGAAACTGAAGGAGTTATTATTATTATTATTATTATTATTATTATTATTCCTCCGAAACAAACGCATTTTTGAGGGCCTAAACATGCACGAAAACTCATGAAAATTTGCACAGATGTCAAGACTGGCGAAAATTGCGATATTTTATGGGTCTCGAAATAAAGCGGGACAAAATGGCTCGACAGCGCCACCTAGAAAGTCAAGAAAATTGAGCCCCTCGATACAGATTGTCGTAGGAGAACGAAATTCGGTATGCATATGTATCATGACCAGACGCACCAAAAAGTCTCAAGGACACATAGCCTAACTCCAACAGGAAGTCGGCCATTTTGTATCAAAGTTGAAATTTTGCACCGATTTTGTCATTTCCAGCCCGCATACTTTAACGAACTCCTCCTAGAGATTTGACCCCAGGACTTTCAAATTCGGTCCGTATCATCTACAGGCATAGGAGATTAAAAGTTATTAAAACAATTCTCATTAGTCTTTCCTAGGGGGCGTGGCTGGGCGGCGAATTTCGATCCTTCGCCATGAAAAATGAAACGGCTATAACTCCGGCATACATGATCCTAAGAGAGCCAAACCTTTTGTGCTTCATAAGAGTCCCGCCCTGAACGGGTCCATGTGACAATACAGGATATGAGTCATAGCGCCACCTCCTGGCAACAGGAAGTTACATGTTTTACGCTCTGACGCCCTGTGGGCAGCACGGTGATGGAATCCAGCTGAAATTTACTGAGAATAGCCTCAAGACCTTGGAGATCTTATATTATGAAGTTGGTGACCCTTCGTTGAAAGGTGTTGCCATGGCGACGCGGCCAATTTCGATGTGACGCCATGAAATTTCAATGCCTTATAACTTGACTCCACGTGGTCTGATCTTTTCCAAATTTCATATGCTTGTTAAGAGTCCCGATCTGAACACATGTTCAGTCTCATATTTAGCGAAAGTCATAGCGCCACCTACTGGCAACAGGAAGTATCATGCGTCGTACTTTGTCTAATTACTCCTAGGAAATTTGGCTGATGCACCTGAAATTAAGTCAGCTAATAAACAAGACCTTGGTGATGCTACATTTGGCAGCTCATGACCCAAAACTGAATGCTGTTACCATGGCGACACATCCTTTGCCATGAAATACGATACTGTTTTTCAGGGAGAAGGGATTGCTCTACAGTCATGAAACTTGACACACATGTCTAGAGTGATGTCAGCTAAAATCCTATGTGGTCACTTTGAATGGGCGTGGCAAAATGGCTCAACAGCGCCCCCTTTAAAATTTCAAAATTGCAGCCCCGCCTTCCAGATTAACGTAGAAAGATGAAATTCACAGGGCACATGTATAATGTCAACACGCACAAAAAAGCCTCTTGAAGCTTTATTGTAAGTGGAACAGGAAGTCGGCCATCTTGACAAAAATGGTACATTTTCGCCTTTTCTTGGCCATTTCGCATACCTTGTATTTTAAAGAACTCCTCCTACAGAATCCATGGTAAGGACTTCAAAATCAGTGTGTGTCATCTAGACGAGTGTATGATCATGATGGTTTGGCCGTGGCGTGGCGTTGAGTTTTGATGTTTCGCCATGACAGAGGAAATTGATATAACTTGAGTGTACACGGTTGGATCTGCCTCAAACTTTACACAAGTCACTGACAAAAGCCCTTCGACTGAGCGTCACTTCGACATGCGCTGGGGTGCGAGGGCCCGATCATCGCTGCTTGCAGCTTTAATTAGGGCCCGAGCACCGACCGGTGCGAAGCCCTATTGAAACTGAAGGAGTTATTATTATTATTATTATTATTATTATTATTATTATTCCTCCGAAACAAACGCATTTTTGAGGGCCTAAACATGCACGAAAACTCATGAAAATTTGCACAGATGTCAAGACTGGCGAAAATTGCGATATTTTATGGGTCTCGAAATAAAGCGGGACAAAATGGCTCGACAGCGCCACCTAGAAAGTCAAGAAAATTGAGCCCCTCGATACAGATTGTCGTAGGAGAACGAAATTCGGTATGCATATGTATCATGACCAGACGCACCAAAAAGTCTCAAGGACACATAGCCTAACTCCAACAGGAAGTCGGCCATTTTGTATCAAAGTTGAAATTTTGCACCGATTTTGTCATTTCCAGCCCGCATACTTTAACGAACTCCTCCTAGAGATTTGACCCCAGGACTTTCAAATTCGGTCCGTATCATCTACAGGCATAGGAGATTAAAAGTTATTAAAACAATTCTCATTAGTCTTTCCTAGGGGGCGTGGCTGGGCGGCGAATTTCGATCCTTCGCCATGAAAAATGAAACGGCTATAACTCCGGCATACATGATCCTAAGAGAGCCAAACCTTTTGTGCTTCATAAGAGTCCCGCCCTGAACGGGTCCATGTGACAATACAGGATATGAGTCATAGCGCCACCTCCTGGCAACAGGAAGTTACATGTTTTACGCTCTGACGCCCTGTGGGCAGCACGGTGATGGAATCCAGCTGAAATTTACTGAGAATAGCCTCAAGACCTTGGAGATCTTATATTATGAAGTTGGTGACCCTTCGTTGAAAGGTGTTGCCATGGCGACGCGGCGAATTTCGATGTGACGCCATGAAATTTCAATGCCTTATAACTTGACTCCACGTGGTCTGATCTTTTCCAAATTTCATATACTTGTTAAGAGTCCCGATCTGAACACATGTTCAGTCTCATATTTAGCGAAAGTCATAGCGCCACCTACTGGCAACAGGAAGTATCATGCGTCGTACTTTGTCTAATTACTCCTAGGAAATTTGGCTGATGCACCTGAAATTAAGTCAGCTAATAAACAAGACCTTGGTGATGCTACATTTGGCAGCTCATGACCCAAAACTGAATGCTGTTACCATGGCGACACATCCTTCGCCATGAAATACGATACTGTTTTTCAGGGAGAAGGGATTGCTCTACAGTCATGAAACTTGACACACATGTCTAGAGTGATGTCAGCTAAAATCCTATGTGGTCACTTTGAATGGGCGTGGCAAAATGGCTCAACAGCGCCCCCTTTAAAAAATGAAACGGCTATAACTCCGGCATACATGATCCTAAGAGAGCCAAACCTTTTGTGCTTCATAAGAGTCCCGCCCTGAACGGGTCCATGTGACAATACAGGATATGAGTCATAGCGCCACCTCCTGGCAACAGGAAGTTACATGTTTTACGCTCTGACGCCCTGTGGGCAGCACGGTGATGGAATCCAGCTGAAATTTACTGAGAATAGCCTCAAGACCTTGGAGATCTTATATTATGAAGTTGGTGACCCTTCGTTGAAAGGTGTTGCCATGGCGACGCGGCGAATTTCGATGTGACGCCATGAAATTTCAATGCCTTATAACTTGACTCCACGTGGTCTGATCTTTTCCAAATTTCATATGCTTGTTAAGAGTCCCGATCTGAACACATGTTCAGTCTCATATTTAGCGAAAGTCATAGCGCCACCTACTGGCAACAGGAAGTATCATGCGTCGTACTTTGTCTAATTACTCCTAGGAAATTTGGCTGATGCACCTGAAATTAAGTCAGCTAATAAACAAGACCTTGGTGATGCTACATTTGGCAGCTCATGACCCAAAACTGAATGCTGTTACCATGGCGACACATCCTTTGCCATGAAATACGATACTGTTTTTCAGGGAGAAGGGATTGCTCTACAGTCATGAAACTTGACACACATGTCTAGAGTGATGTCAGCTAAAATCCTATGTGGTCACTTTGAATGGGCGTGGCAAAATGGCTCAACAGCGCCCCCTTTAAAATTTCAAAATTGCAGCCCCGCCTTCCAGATTAACGTAGAAAGATGAAATTCACAGGGCACATGTATAATGTCAACACGCACAAAAAAGCCTCCTGAAGCCTTATTGTAAGTCGAACAGGAAGTCGGCCATCTTGAAAAAAATTGTCAATTTTCGCCTTTTTTTGGCCATTTCGCATACCTTGTATTTTAAAGAACTCCTCCTACAGAATCCATCGTAAGGACTTCAAAATCAGTGTGTGTCATCTAGACTAGTGTATGATCATGATGGTTTGGCCGTGGCGTGGTGTTGAGTTTTGATGTTTCGCCATGACAGAGGAAATTGATATAACTTGAGTGTACACGGTTGGATCTGCCTCAAACTTTACACAACAAGTCACTGACAAAAGCCCTTCGACTGAGCGTCACTTCGACATGCGCTGGGGTGCGAGGGCCCGATCATCGCTGCTTGCAGCTTTAATTATTATTATTATTCCTCCGAAACAAACGCATTTTTGAGGGCCTAAACATGCACGAAAACTCATGAAAATTTGCACAGATGTCAGGACTGGCGAAAATTTCGATATTTTATGGGTCTCGAAATAAAGTGGGACAAAATGGCTCGACAGCGCCACCTAGAATTGATCCCCTCGATACAGATTGTCGTAGGAGAACGAAATTCGGTATGCATATGTATCATGACCAGACGCACCAAAAAGTCTCAAGGACACATAGCCTAACTCCAACAGGAAGTCGGCCATTTTGTATCAAAGTTGAAATTTTGCACCGATTTTGTCATTTCCAGCCCGCATACTTTAACGAACTCCTCCTAGAGATTTGACCCCAGGACTTTCAAATTCGGTCCGTATCATCTACAGGCATAGGAGATTAAAAGTTATTAAAACAATTCTCATTAGTCTTTCCTAGGGGGCGTGGCTGGGCGGCGAATTTCGATCCTTCGCCATGAAAAATGAAACGGCTATAACTCCGGCATACATGATCCTAAGAGAGCCAAACCTTTTGTGCTTCATAAGAGTCCCGCCCTGAAAGGATCCATGTGACAATACAGGATATGAGTCATAGCGCCACCTCCTGGCAACAGGAAGTTACATGTTTTACGCTCTGACGCCCTGTGGGCAGCACGGTGATGGAATCCAGCTGAAATTTACTGAGAATAGCCTCAAGACCTTGGAGATCTTATATTATGAAGTTGGTGACCCTTCGTTGAAAGGTGTTGCCATGGCGACGCGGCGAATTTCGATGTGACGCCATGAAATTTCAATGCCTTATAACTTGACTCCACGTGGTCTGATCTTTTCCAAATTTCATATGCTTGTTAAGAGTCCCGATCTGAACACATGTTCAGTCTCATATTTAGCCAAAGTCATAGCGCCACCTACTGGCAACAGGAAGTATCATGCGTCGTACTTTGTCTAATTACTCCTAGGAAATTTGGCTGATGCACCTGAAATTAAGTCAGCTAATAAACAAGACCTTGGTGATGCTACATTTGGCAGCTCATGACCCAAAACTGAATGCTGTTACCATGGCGACACATCCTTCGCCATGAAATATGATACTGTTTTTCAGGGAGAAGGGATTGCTCTACAGTCATGAAACTTGACACACATGTCTAGAGTGATGTCAGCTACAATCCTATGTGGTCGCTTTGAATGGGCGTGGCAAAATGGCTCAACAGCGCCCCCTTTAAAATTTCAAAATTGCAGCCCCGCCTTCCAGATTAACGTAGAAAGATGAAATTCACAGGGCACATGTATAATGTCAACATGCACAAAAAAGCCTCTTGAAGCCTTATTGTAAGTCGAACAGGAAGTCGGCCATCTTGAAAAACTGGTCAATTTTCGCCTTTTCTTGGCCATTTCGCATACCTTGTATTTTAAAGAACTCCTCCTACAGAATTCATCGTAAGGACTTAAAAATCAGTGTGTGTCATCTAGACTAGTGTATGATCATGATGGTTTGGCCGTGGCGTGGCGTTGAGTTTTGATGTTTCGCCATGACAGAGGAAATTGATATAACTTGAGTGTACACGGTTGGATCTGCCTCAAACTTTACACAACAAGTCACTGACAAAAGCCCTTCGACTGAGCGTCACTTGGACATGCGCTGGGGTGCGAGGGCCCGATCATCGCTGCTTGCAGCTTTAATTATTATTAGGGCCCGAGCGCTGACCAGCGCGAAGCCCTCTTGTTTCCAAAGGAATTATTATTATTATTATTATTATTATTATTATTATTATTATAATTAGGGCCCGAGCGCTGACCAGCGCGAAGCCCTCTTGTTTCCAAAGGAATTATTATTATTATTATTATTATTATTATTATTATTATTATTATTATTATTATTGCGACTCTTTGACCTCAAATAACTTCTACAAACGTGTACCAAAACTCACCGAAATTGGCGTGCGCGTCAGTTCTGGTGAAAATCGCAGATTTTATGCGTCTCGCAAAAAATGCGGGGAAAAATGGCTCGACAGCGCCACCTAGAAAATTAAGAAAAGCGAGCCCCACGATACAGATGGTCGTAGAACAATGAAATTTGGTGTGCTTATATATCATGACCAGACGCACCAAAAAGTCTCTTGGAGCCATACCCTAAATCCAACAGGAAGTCGGCCATTTTGGTTCAAAGTTGCGATTTTCAGGCCAATTTTGCCGTTTTTAGCCCGCGTACTTTAACGAACTCCTCCTAGGGATTTGACCTGAGCAACTTGAAATTCGGTCAGTATCATCTACAGACCTGGGAGATGAAAAGTTATCAAAACGGTGAGTTTTCGACATTGTTGAGGGGGTGTGGTCGGGCGGCGAATTTCGATCCTTCGCCGTGAAAATTCAAACAGCCATAACTCCGGCATGCACGATCCTAAGAGACCCAAACCTTTTGTGCTTGGAAAGAGTCCCGTCCTGAACACATCCATGTGTCAATATTGGATGTAAGTCATAGCGCCACCTACTGGCAACAGGAAGTTACATGTTTTACACTTTGACGCTCTGTGGGTGGCACGGTGATGGGATCCACCTCAAATTTACTCAGAATAGCCTAAAGACCTTGGAGATGGTATATTATGAAGTTGGTGACTTTTCGTGGAAAGGTGTTGCCATGACGACGCGGCGAATTTCGATGTCTCGCCATGAAATTTCAAAGCCTTATAACTTGACTCCACATGGTCTGATCTTTTCCAAATTTCATATGCTTGTTAAGAGTCCCGGTCTGAACACATTTTCAGGCCCATATTTAGTGAGAGTCATAGCGCCACCTACTGGCAACAGGAAGTATCATGCGTCGTTCTTTGTTGTATTACTCCTAGGAAATTTGGCCGATGCATCTGAAATTGACTCAGCTGAGATGTAAGACCTTGGTGATGCTACATTGGGTAGGTCATGACCCATGACCAAACGCCGTTGCCATGGCGACACATCCTTCGCCATGAAATACGATGGTGTATTTTAGGGATAAGGGATGGGTCTACAGTCACGAAACTTGGCACACATAACTGGAGCGACACCAGCTAAAATCCTGGATAGGTCATTTGCATAGACGTGACAATATGGCTCAACAGCGCCACCTTGAAAATTTCAAAATTGTAGCCCCGCCTTCCAGATGAACCTAAGAAAATGAAATTCGGGAGGCTAATGTATCATGTCAAGACGCACAAAAAAGCCTCTTGGAGCCATATCGTAAGTCCTACAGGAAGTCGGCCATCTTGATAAAAGTGGTCATTTTTCGCGTTTTTTTGACCATTTCGCATACCTTGTATTTTAACGAACTCCTCCTACAGAATTCATGGTAACGACTTCAAAATCAGTGTGTGTCATCTACACTAGTGTGTGATCAAAAGTTATCAAAACATTTACTTAGCATTGAAGCGTGTGGCCGTGGCGTGGCGTTGAGTTTTGATGTTTCGCCATGACAGGTGAAAGTCGTATAAGTTTAGTGTAAATGCTGGAGTCTACACCAAACTTTACATGTTTGATAAGACTCCCAGCCTGAACACGTCTAAATACCAATATTCAGTCAGTGATGAAAACTGGCTCCATAGCGCCCCCTACGACATTTCAATGCAGCAGCCCCTGCAGCAGGCAGAGTAGGTGATTGAGGATGTGACGTTAATTTCCCCTTGCACTGTCTGAAAACAGCTCAGGGGTCCGTTTCACAAAGCAGGTTCAACAAACTCTGAGTCTAATCCTGAACTCTGAGTTGATCTACTCTGAGATAGAAAACTCTGAGTTTCCGGTTCCAGAACAGCTGATTTGGGTCAGTTTAATCAACTCGGAGTAGTTTCACCTGGAGTTAAGCGCGTGCACCACAACTATAAAAAGCCAGCATCAATGGAGCCCCGATTCAACGAGTCACCATGGCAACGGGGAAGAGGATGGCTGCGTTTTTCGCCCCCCTAGAACTAGACATCTTAATTCGCTCATACGACGAGTTTGAGCATGTTTTCAGAAAGAAGTGCAACACCGCTGCAGCTGCAAAAGAGAGGGAGACGGCTGCTGCTCGGTCATTGCGTAAGTTTAAATGTAGTCCTTTGTAATCACAATAATATTACAGAGGAAAATTGCTTGAATGGTGGCCTATTAATTTATTTCATTTAGGTCCAAGCGCACTTGGCAGCAGTTTAGGATGAAATTTAAAAACATTGTTCAAACAGGTGAGACCTCGGCATAATCTCATGGGGGTACCTCATTTTGATCATGTTTTACATTGTAAAGTAAATATTAAGTGGCTGTTTGACTGTGCAGTTGTTTTATCCCCAACATAATGCTGGTTTCACACACATAAATGTCTTCTCATCAACATCATGTTCTTTTAAATAATTAAGCCTATTTAAACTAACACAGACTTCTACTCAGCCAACAGAAAGAAGGCAGATGCCCGTAAAACGGGTGGTGGTCCAGCACCGCCACCTCTAACGGAGGCAGAGGAGCTGGCCCTAAGCCAGAATTTAGGAAGGCCAGTGGCTGGCTCCGACATTGTACAAAAAACTTTTGCAAACCATTTGCAAAGAAACGCAGCGCAACACACAATATCTGCTGGGATGTGAGAGCATGACTACGATTGGTAATGTTGCAAATGTAAAGACGGCTTAGGTTGTGTATGTAGATGATGGACTGTGACGTGAAATGGTACCGCTCAAAAAGATAATGGCTGGAAATGCTAGAACATCTATGCGTGGTCTGATAACCATCTCTCGACGAATATTTAATTCTCTGCGCAGTAATGCTGCACCTTCATCCACGGGATCGTTATCAAAAGGACATGCCATGTTAGTGAAAAAAAGTCGCCACTTACTGTGCCTAATGGACTTCTAATATACTGACTCTGATTTTTTTTTTTATTTATTTATTTTTTTTAATGATTTCTTTAAATGACATACGGCAGAACTAGGCTACGCCAAAACTCGCCTGCTGCCTGAATGAATGAGGAAATCAAATGGAGTGTGTGGCTCTGAAAGAGGGCGGAGACTGAGAGAAAGTCGAGGTTCATTGAGAAAAACCTGGTCCCGACCAGGTTAGATTCATAGAGTCTGTTGCTACGGTAACTGACCGAGAGCTTAAGTTACCCCTCTCTCTGAAACAGGCTAGAGTTATCCCTCTTTCTCTGGTTTGAGTTACCTCCCTTTTTGAAACGGAAAACTCAGAGTTTCCCTCATTTCAGGGTTAACAGACTCTGAGTTTTCACTAAACCTGCTTTGTAAAACGGACCCCAGGTCAGGGGACATCTATATGCCCGTGACAGAAGCCCTTCACCAGCGCCGAGCCCCGACATACGCAAGGACGCGAGGGCCCGATCATCGCTGCTTGCAGCTTTAATTATTATTATTATTATTGCGACTCTTTGACCTCAAATAACTTCTACAAACGTGTACCAAAACTCACCGAAATTGGCGTGCGCGTCAGTTCTGGTGAAAATCGCAGATTTTATGCGTCTCGCAAAAAATGCGGGGAAAAATGGCTCGACAGCGCCACCTAGAAAATTAAGAAAAGCGAGCCCCACGATACAGATGGTCGTAGAACAATGAAATTTGGTGTGCTTATATATCATGACCAGACGCACCAAAAAGTCTCTTGGAGCCATACCCTAAATCCAACAGGAAGTCGGCCATTTTGGTTCAAAGTTGCGATTTTCAGGCCAATTTTGCCGTTTTTAGCCCGCGTACTTTAACGAACTCCTCCTAGGGATTTGACCTGAGCAACTTGAAATTCGGTCAGTATCATCTACAGACCTGGGAGATGAAAAGTTATCAAAACGGTGAGTTTTCGACATTGTTGAGGGGGTGTGGTCGGGCGGCGAATTTCGATCCTTCGCCGTGAAAATTCAAACAGCCATAACTCCGGCATGCACGATCCTAAGAGACCCAAACCTTTTGTGCTTGGAAAGAGTCCCGTCCTGAACACATCCATGTGTCAATATTGGATGTAAGTCATAGCGCCACCTACTGGCAACAGGAAGTTACATGTTTTACACTTTGACGCTCTGTGGGTGGCACGGTGATGGGATCCACCTCAAATTTACTCAGAATAGCCTAAAGACCTTGGAGATGGTATATTATGAAGTTGGTGACTTTTCGTGGAAAGGTGTTGCCATGACGACGCGGCGAATTTCGATGTCTCGCCATGAAATTTCAAAGCCTTATAACTTGACTCCACATGGTCTGATCTTTTCCAAATTTCATATGCTTGTTAAGAGTCCCGGTCTGAACACATTTTCAGGCCCATATTTAGTGAGAGTCATAGCGCCACCTACTGGCAACAGGAAGTATCATGCGTCGTTCTTTGTTGTATTACTCCTAGGAAATTTGGCCGATGCATCTGAAATTGACTCAGCTAAGATGTAAGACCTTGGTGATGCTACATTGGGTAGGTCATGACCCATGACCAAACGCCGTTGCCATGGCGACACATCCTTCGCCATGAAATACGATGCTGTATTTTAGGGATAAGGGATGGGTCTACAGTCACGAAACTTGGCACACATGTCTGGAGCGACACCAGCTAAAATCCTGGATAGGTCATTTGCATAGACGTGACAATATGGCTCAACAGCGCCCCCTTGAAAATTTCAAAATTGTAGCCCCGCCTTCCAGATGAACCTAGGAAAATGAAATTCGGGGGGCTAATGTATCATGTCAAGACGCACAAAAAAGCCTCTTGGAGCCATATCGTAAGTCCTACAGGAAGTCGGCCATCTTGATAAAAGTGGTCATTTTTCGCGTTTTTTTGACCATTTGGCATACCTTGTATTTTAACGAACTCCTCCTACAGAATTCATGGTAACGACTTCAAAATCAGTGTGTGTCATCTACACTAGTGTGTGATCAAAAGTTATCAAAACATTTACTTAGCATTGAAGCGTGTGGCCGTGGCGTGGCGTTGAGTTTTGATGTTTCGCCATGACAGGCGAAATTGCTATAAGTTTAGTGTAAATGCTGGAGTCTACACCAAACTTTACATGTTTGATAAGACTCCCAGCCTGAACACGTCTAAATAGCAATATTCAGTCAGTGATGAAAACTGGCTCCATAGCGCCCCCTACCACATTTCAATGCAGCAGCCCCTGCAGCAGGCAGAGTAGGTGATTGAGGATGTGACGTTAATTTCCCCTTGCACTGTCTGAAAACAGCTCAGGGGTCCGTTTCACAAAGCAGGTTCAACAAACTCTGAGTCTAATCCTGAACTCTGAGTTGATCTACTCTGAGATAGAAAACTCTGAGTTTCCGGTTCCAGAACAGCTGATTTGAGTCAGTTTAATCAACTCGGAGTAGTTTCACCTGGAGTTAAGCGCGTGTACCACAACTATAAAAAGCCAGCATCAATGGAGCCCCGATTCAACGAGTCACCATGGCAACGGGGAAGAGGATGGCTGCGTTTTTCGCCCCCCTAGAACTAGACATCTTAATTCGCCCATACGACGAGTTTGAGCATGTTTTCAGAAAGAAGTGCAACACCGCTGCAGCTGCAAAAGAGAGGGAGACGGCTGCTGCTCGGTCATTGCGTAAGTTTAAATGTAGTCCTTTGTAATCACAATAATATTACAGAGGAAAACTGCTTGAATGGTGGCCTATTAATTTATTTCATTTAGGTCCAAGCGCACTTGGCAGCAGTTTAGGATGAAATTTAAAAACATTGTTCAAACAGGTGAGACCTCGGCATAATCTCATGGGGGTACCTCATTTTGATCATGTTTTACATTGTAAAGTAAATATTAAGTGGCTGTTTGACTGTGCAGTTGTTTTATCCCCAACATAATGCTGGTTTCACACACATAAATGTCTTCTCATCTACATCATGTTCTGTTAAATAATTAATCCTATTTAAACTAACACAGACTTCTACTCAGCCAACAGAAAGAAGGCAGATGCCCGTAAAACGGGTGGTGGTCCAGCACCGCCACCTCTAACGGAGGCAGAGGAGCTGGCCCTAAGCCAGAATTTAGGAAGGCCAGTGGCTGGCTCCGACATTGTACAAAAAACTTTTGCAAACCATTTGCAAAGAAACGCAGCGCAACACACAATATCTGCTGGGATGTGAGAGCATGACTACGATTGGTAATGTTGCAAATGTAAAGACGGCTTAGGTTGTGTATGTAGATGATGGACTGTGACGTGAAATGGTACCGCTCAAAAAGATAATGGCTGGAAATGCTAGAACATCTATGCGTGGTCTGATAACCATCTCTCGACGAATATTTAATTCTCTGCGCAGTAATGCTGCACCTTCATCCACGGGATCGTTATCAAAAGGACATGCCATGTTAGTGAAAAAAAGTCGCCACTTACTGTGCCTAATGGACTTCTAATATACTGACTCTGATTTTTTTTTTAATTTATTTATTTTTTTTAATGATTTCTTTAAATGACAGACGGCAGAACTAGGCTACGCCAAAACTCGCCTGCTGCCTGAATGAATGAGGAAATCAAATGGAGTGTGTGGCTCTGAAAGAGGGCGGAGACTGAGAGAAAGTCGAGGTTCATTGAGAAAAACCTGGTCCCGACCAGGTTAGATTCATAGAGTCTGTTGCTACGGTAACTGACCGAGAGCTTAAGTTACCCCTCTCTCTGAAACAGGCTAGAGTTATCCCTCTTTCTCTGGTTTGAGTTACCTCCCTTTTTTAAACGGAAAACTCAGAGTTTCCCTCATTTCAGGGTTAACAGACTCTGAGTTTTCACTAAACCTGCTTTGTAAAACGGACCCCAGGTCTGGGGACATCTATATGCCCGTGACAGAAGCCCTTCACCAGCGCCGAGCCCCGACATACGCAAGGACGCGAGGGCCCGATCATCGCTGCTTGCAGCTTTAATTAGGGCCCGAGCACCGACCGGTGCGAAGCCCTATTGAAACTGAAGGAGTTATTATTATTATTATTAGGGCCCGAGCACCGACCGGTGCGAAGCCCTATTGAAACTGAAGGAATTATTAGGGCCCGAGCACCGACCGGTGCGAAGCCCTATTGAAACTGAAGGAATTATTATTATTATTATTCCTCCGAAACAAACGCATTTTTGAGGGCCTAAACATGCACGAAAACTCATGAAAATTTGCAGACAGATGTCAGGACTGGCGAAAATTGCGATATTTTATGGGTCTCGAAATAAAGCGGGACAAAATGGCTCGACAGCGCCACCTAGAAAGTCAAGAAAATTGAGCCCCTCGATACAGATTGTCGTAGGAGAACGAAATTCGGTATGCATATGTATCATGACCAGACGCACCAAAAAGTCTCAAGGACACATAGCCTAACTCCAACAGGAAGTCGGCCATTTTGTATCAAAGTTGAAATTTTGCACCGATTTTGTCATTTCCAGCCCGCATACTTTAACGAACTCCTCCTAGAGATTTGACCCCAGGACTTTCAAATTCGGTCCGTATCATCTACAGGCATAGGAGATTAAAAGTTATTAAAACAATTCTCATTAGTCTTTCCTAGGGGGCGTGGCTGGGCGGCGAATTTCGATCCTTCGCCATGAAAAATGAAACGGCTATAACTCCGGCATACATGATTCTAAGAGAGCCAAACCTTTTGTGCTTCATAAGAGTCCCGCCCTGAACGGGTCCATGTGACAATACAGGATATGAGTCATAGCGCCACCTCCTGGCAACAGGAAGTTACATGTTTTACGCTCTGATGCCCTGTGGGCAGCACGGTGATGGAATCCAGCTGAAATTTACTGAGAATAGCCTCAAGACCTTGGAGATCTTATATTATGAAGTTGGTGACCCTTCGTTGAAAGGTGTTGCCATGGCGACGCGGCGAATTTCGATGTGACGCCATGAAATTTCAATGCCTTATAACTTGACTCCACGTGGTCTGATCTTTTCCAAATTTCATATGCTTGTTAAGAGTCCCAATCTGAACACATGTTCAGTCTCATATTTAGCGAAAGTCATAGCGCCACCTACTGGCAACAGGAAGTATCATGCGTCGTACTTTGTCTAATTACTCCTAGGAAATTTGGCTGATGCACCTGAAATTAAGTCAGCTAATAAACAAGACCTTGGTGATGCTACATTTGGCAGCTCATGACCCAAAACTGAATGCTGTTACCATGGCGACACATCCTTCGCCATGAAATATGATACTGTTTTTCAGGGAGAAGGGATTGCTCTACAATCATGAAACTTGACACACATGTCTAGAGTGATGTCAGCTCAAATCCTATGTGGTCGCTTTGAATGGGCGTGGCAAAATGGCTCAACAGCGCCCCCTTTAAAATTTCAAAATTGCAGCCCCGCCTTCCAGATTAACATAGAAAGATGAAATTCACAGGGCACATGTATAATGTCAACACGCACAAAAAAGTCTCTTGAAGCCTTATTGTAAGTCGAACAGGAAGTCGGCCATCTTGAAAAACTGGTCAATTTTCGCCTTTTCTTGGCCATTTCGCATACCTTGTATTTTAAAGAACTCCTTCTACAGAATTCATCGTAAGGACTTAAAAATCAGTGTGTGTCATCTAGACTAGTGTATGATCATGATGGTTTGGCCGTGGCGTGGCGTTGAGTTTTGATGTTTCGCCATGACAGAGGAAATTGATATAACTTGAGTGTACACGGTTGGATCTGCCTCAAACTTTACACAACAAGTCACTGACAAAAGCCCTTCGACTGAGCGTCACTTCGACATGCGCTGGGGTGCGAGGGCCCGATCATCGCTGCTTGCAGCTTTAATTATTAGGGCCCGAGCACCGACCGGTGCGAAGCCCTATTGAAACTGAAGGAGTTATTATTATTAGGGCCCGAGCACCGACCGGTGCGAAGCCCTATTGAAACTGAAGGAGTTATTATTATTATTATTAGGGCCCGAGCACCGACCGGTGCGAAGCCCTATTGAAACTGAAGGAATTATTATTATTATTATTATTCCTCCGAAACAAACGCATTTTTGAGGGCCTAAACATGCACGAAAACTCATGAAAATTTGCACAGATGTCAGGATTGGCGAAAATTGCGATATTTTATGGGTCTCGAAATAAAGCGGGACAGAATGGCTCGACAGCGCCACCTAGAAAGTCAAGAAAATTGAGCCCCTCGATACAGATTGTCGTAGGAGAACGAAATTCGGTATGCATATGTATCATGACCAGACGCACCAAAAAGTCTCAAGGACACATAGCCTAACTCCAACAGGAAGTCGGCCATTTTGTATCAAAGTTGAAATTTTGCACCGATTTTGTCATTTCCAGCCCGCATACTTTAACGAACTCCTCCTAGAGATTTGACCCCAGGACTTTCAAATTCGGTCCATATCATCTACAGGCATAGGAGATTAAAAGTTGTTAAAACAATTCTCATTAGTCTTTCCTAGGGGGCGTGGCTGGGCGGCGAATTTCGATCCTTCGCCATGAAAAATGAAACGGCTATAACTCCGGCATACATGATCCTAAGAGAGCCAAACCTTTTGTGCTTCATAAGAGTCCCGCCCTGAACGGGTCCATGTGACAATACAGGATATGAGTCATAGCGCCACCTCCTGGCAACAGGAAGTTACATGTTTTACGCTCTGACGCCCTGTGGGCAGCACGGTGATGGAATCCAGCTGAAATTTACTGAGAATAGCCTCAAGACCTTGGAGATCTTATATTATGAAGTTGGTGACCCTTCGTTGAAAGGTGTTGCCATGGCGACGCGGCGAATTTCGATGTGACGCCATGAAATTTCAATGCCTTATAACTTGACTCCACGTGGTCTGATCTTTTCCAAATTTCATATGCTTGTTAAGAGTCCCAATCTGAACACATGTTCGGTCTCATATTTAGCGAAAGTCATAGCGCCACCTACTGGCAACAGGAGGTATCATGCGTCGTACTTTGTCTAATTACTCCTAGGAAATTTGGCTGATGCACCTGAAATTAAGTCAGCTAATAAACAAGACCTTGGTGATGCTACATTTGGCAGCTCATGACCCAAAACTGAATGCTGTTACCATGGCGACACATCCTTCGCCATGAAATATCATACTGTTTTTCAGGGAGAAGGGATTGCTCTACAGTCATGAAACTTGACACACATGTCTAGAGTGATGTCAGCTAAAATCCTATGTGGTCGCTTTGAATGGGCATGGCAAAATGGCTCAACAGCGCCCCCTTTAAAATTTCAAAATTGCAGCCCCGCCTTCCAGATTAACGTAGAAAGATGAAATTCACAGGGCACATGTATAATGTCAAGACGCACAAAAAAGCCTCTTGAAGCCTTATTGTAAGTGGAACAGGAAGTCGGCCATCTTGAAAAAAATGGTACATTTTCGCCTTTTCTTGGCCATTTCGCATACCTTGTATTTTAAAGAACTCCTCCTACAGAATCCATGGTAAGGACTTAAAAATCAGTGTGTGTCATCTAGACTAGTGTATGATCATGATGGTTTGGCCGTGGCGTGGCGTTGAGTTTTGATGTTTCGCCATGACAGAGGAAATTGATATAACTTGAGTGTACACGGTTGGATCTGCCTCAAACTTTACACAACAAGTCACTGACAAAAGCCCTTCGACTGAGCGTCACTTCGACATGCGCTGGGGTGCGAGGGCCCGATCATCGCTGCTTGCAGCTTTAATTAGGGCCCGAGCACCGACCGGTGCGAAGCCCTATTGAAACTGAAGGAGTTATTATTATTATTATTATTATTATTATTATTATTATTATTATTATTATTCCTCCGAAACAAACGCATTTTTGAGGGCCTAAACATGCACGAAAACTCATGAAAATTTGCACAGATGTCAAGACTGGCGAAAATTGCGATATTTTATGGGTCTCGAAATAAAGCGGGACAAAATGGCTCGACAGCGCCACCTAGAAAGTCAAGAAAATTGAGCCCCTCGATACAGATTGTCGTAGGAGAACGAAATTCGGTATGCATATGTATCATGACCAGACGCACCAAAAAGTCTCAAGGACACATAGCCTAACTCCAACAGGAAGTCGGCCATTTTGTATCAAAGTTGAAATTTTGCACCGATTTTGTCATTTCCAGCCCGCATACTTTAACGAACTCCTCCTAGAGATTTGACCCCAGGACTTTCAAATTCGGTCCGTATCATCTACAGGCATAGGAGATTAAAAGTTATTAAAACAATTCTCATTAGTCTTTCCTAGGGGGCGTGGCTGGGCGGCGAATTTCGATCCTTCGCCATGAAAAATGAAACGGCTATAACTCCGGCATACATGATCCTAAGAGAGCCAAACCTTTTGTGCTTCATAAGAGTCCCGCCCTGAACGGGTCCATGTGACAATACAGGATATGAGTCATAGCGCCACCTCCTGGCAACAGGAAGTTACATGTTTTACGCTCTGACGCCCTGTGGGCAGCACGGTGATGGAATCCAGCTGAAATTTACTGAGAATAGCCTCAAGACCTTGGAGATCTTATATTATGAAGTTGGTGACCCTTCGTTGAAAGGTGTTGCCATGGCGACGCGGCGAATTTCGATGTGACGCCATGAAATTTCAATGCCTTATAACTTGACTCCACGTGGTCTGATCTTTTCCAAATTTCATATACTTGTTAAGAGTCCCGATCTGAACACATGTTCAGTCTCATATTTAGCGAAAGTCATAGCGCCACCTACTGGCAACAGGAAGTATCATGCGTCGTACTTTGTCTAATTACTCCTAGGAAATTTGGCTGATGCACCTGAAATTAAGTCAGCTAATAAACAAGACCTTGGTGATGCTACATTTGGCAGCTCATGACCCAAAACTGAATGCTGTTACCATGGCGACACATCCTTCGCCATGAAATACGATACTGTTTTTCAGGGAGAAGGGATTGCTCTACAGTCATGAAACTTGACACACATGTCTAGAGTGATGTCAGCTAAAATCCTATGTGGTCACTTTGAATGGGCGTGGCAAAATGGCTCAACAGCGCCCCCTTTAAAATTTCAAAATTGCAGCCCCGCCTTCCAGATTAACGTAGAAAGATGAAATTCACAGGGCACATGTATAATGTCAACACGCACAAAAAAGCCTCTTGAAGCTTTATTGTAAGTGGAACAGGAAGTCGGCCATCTTGACAAAAATGGTACATTTTCGCCTTTTCTTGGCCATTTCGCATACCTTGTATTTTAAAGAACTCCTCCTACAGAATCCATGGTAAGGACTTAAAAATCAGTGTGTGTCATCTAGACTAGTGTATGATCATGATGGTTTGGCCGTGGCGTGGCGTTGAGTTTTGATGTTTCGCCATGACAGAGGAAATTGATATAACTTGAGTGTACACGGTTGGATCTGCCTCAAACTTTACACAAGTCACTGACAAAAGCCCTTCGACTGAGCGTCACTTCGACATGCGCTGGGGTGCGAGGGCCCGATCATCGCTGCTTGCAGCTTTAATTATTATTATTATTATTATTCCTCCGAAACAAACGCATTTTTGAGGGCCTAAACATGCACGAAAACTCATGAAAATTTGCACAGATGTCAGGACTGGCGAAAATTTCGATATTTTATGGGTCTCGAAATAAAGCGGGACAAAATGGCTCGACAGCGCCACCTAGAAAGTCAAGAAAATTGAGCCCCTCGATACAGATTGTCGTAGGAGAACGAAATTCGGTATGCATATGTATCATGACCAGACGCACCAAAAAGTCTCAAGGACACATAGCCTAACTCCAACAGGAAGTCGGCCATTTTGTATCAAAGTTGAAATTTTGCACCGATTTTGTCATTTCCAGCCCGCATACTTTAACGAACTCCTCCTAGAGATTTGACCCCAGGACTTTCAAATTCGGTCCGTATCATCTACAGGCATAGGAGATTAAAAGTTATTAAAACAATTCTCATTAGTCTTTCCTAGGGGGCGTGGCTGGGCGGCGAATTTCGATCCTTCGCCATGAAAAATGAAACGGCTATAACTCCGGCATACATGATCCTAAGAGAGCCAAACCTTTTGTGCTTCATAAGAGTCCCGCCCTGAAAGGGTCCATGTGACAATACAGGATATGAGTCATAGCGCCACCTCCTGGCAACAGGAAGTTACATGTTTTACGCTCTGACGCCCTGTGGGCAGCACGGTGATGGAATCCAGCTGAAATTTACTGAGAATAGCCTCAAGACCTTGGAGATCTTATATTATGAAGTTGGTGACCCTTCGTTGAAAGGTGTTGCCATGGCGACGCGGCGAATTTCGATGTGACGCCATGAAATTTCAATGCCTTATAACTTGACTCCACGTGGTCTGATCTTTTCCAAATTTCATATGCTTGTTAAGAGTCCCGATCTGAACACATGTTCAGTCTCATATTTAGCGAAAGTCATAGCGCCACCTACTGGCAACAGGAAGTATCATGCGTCGTACTTTGTCTAATTACTCCTAGGAAATTTGGCTGATGCACCTGAAATTAAGTCAGCTAATAAACAAGACCTTGGTGATGCTACATTTGGCAGCTCATGACCCAAAACTGAATGCTGTTACCATGGCGACACATCCTTCGCCATGAAATATGATACTGTTTTTCAGGGAGAAGGGATTGCTCTACAGTCATGAAACTTGACACACATGTCTAGAGTGATGTCAGCTAAAATCCTATGTGGTCGCTTTGAATGGGCGTGGCAAAATGGCTCAACAGCGCCCCCTTTAAAATTTCAAAATTGCAGCCCCGCCTTCCAGATTAACGTAGAAAGATGAAATTCACAGGGCACATGTATAATGTCAACACGCACAAAAAAGCCTCTTGAAGCCTTATTGTAAGTCGAACAGGAAGTCGGCCATCTTGAAAAACTGGTCAATTTTCGCCTTTTCTTGGCCATTTCGCATACCTTGTATTTTAAAGAACTCCTCCTACAGAATTCATCGTAAGGACTTCAAAATCAGTGTGTGTCATCTAGAGTAGTGTATGATCATGATGGTTTGGCCGTGGCGTGGCGTTGAGTTTTGATGTTTCGCCATGACAGAGGAAATTGATATAACTTGAGTGTACACGGTTGGATCTGCCTCAAACTTTACACAACAAGTCACTGACAAAAGCCCTTCGACTGAGCGTCACTTGGACATGCGCTGGGGTGCGAGGGCCCGATCATCGCTGCTTGCAGCTTTAATTATTATTATTCCTCCGAAACAAACGCATTTTTGAGGGCCTAAACATGCACGAAAACTCATGAAAATTTGCACAGATGTCAGGACTGGCGAAAATTTCGATATTTTATGGGTCTCGAAATAAAGCAGGACAAAATGGCTCGACAGCGCCACCTAGAATTGAGCCCCTCGATACAGATTGTCGTAGGAGAACGAAATTCGGTATGCATATGTATCATGACCAGACGCACCAAAAAGTCCCAAGGACACATAGCCTAACTCCAACAGGAAGTCGGCCATTTTGTATCAAAGTTGAAATTTTGCACCGATTTTGTCATTTCCAGCCCGCATACTTTAACGAACTCCTCCTAGAGATTTGACCCCAGGACTTTCAAATTCGGTCTGTATCATCTACAGGCATAGGAGATTAAAAGTTATTAAAACAATTCTCATTAGTCTTTCCTAGGGGGCGTGGCTGGGCGGCGAATTTCGATCCTTCGCCATGAAAAATGAAACGGCTATAACTCTGGCATACATGATCCTAAGAGAGCCAAACCTTTTGTGCCTCATAAGAGTCCCGCCCTGAACGGGTCCATGTGACAATACAGGATATGAGTCATAGCGCCACCTCCTGGCAACAGGAAGTTACATGTTTTACGCTCTGACGCCCTGTGGGCAGCACGGTGATGGAATCCAGCTGAAATTTACTGAGAATAGCCTCAAGACCTTGGAGATCTTATATTATGAAGTTGGTGACCCTTCGTTGAAAGGTGTTGCCATGGCGACGCAGCGAATTTCGATGTGACGCCATGAAATTTCAATGCCTTATAACTTGACTCCACGTGGTCTGATCTTTTCCAAATTTCATATGCTTGTTAAGAGTCCCAATCTGAACACATGTTCAGTCTCATATTTAGCGAAAGTCATAGCGCCACCTACTGGCAACAGGAAGTATCATGCGTCGTACTTTGTCTAATTACTCCTAGGAAATTTGGCTGATGCACCTGAAATTAAGTCAGCTAATAAACAAGACCTTGGTGATGCTACATTTGGCAGCTCATGACCCAAAACTGAATGCTGTTACCATGGCGACACATCCTTCGCCATGAAATATGATACTGTTTTTCAGGGAGAAGGGATTGCTCTACAGTCATGAAACTTGACACACATGTCTAGAGTGATGTCAGCTAAAATCCTATGTGGTCGCTTTGAATGGGCGTGGCAAAATGGCTCAACAGCGCCCCCTTTAAAATTTCAAAATTGCAGCCCCGCCTTCCAGATTAACGTAGAAAGATGAAATTCACAGGGCACATGTATAATGTCAACACGCACAAAAAAGCCTCATGAAGCCTTATTGTAAGTCGAACAGGAAGTCGGCCATCTTGAAAAAAATTGTCAATTTTCGCCTTTTTTTGGCCATTTCGCATACCTTGTATTTTAAAGAACTCCTCCTACAGAATCCATCGTAAGGACTTCAAAATCAGTGTGTGTCATCTAGACTAGTGTATGATCATGATGGTTTGGCCGTGGCGTGGTGTTGAGTTTTGATGTTTCGCCATGACAGAGGAAATTGATATAACTTGAGTGTACACGGTTGGATCTGCCTCAAACTTTACACAACAAGTCACTGACAAAAGCCCTTCGACTGAGCGTCACTTGGACATGCGCTGGGGTGCGAGGGCCCGATCATCGCTGCTTGCAGCTTTAATTATTATTATTCCTCCGAAACAAACGCATTTTTGAGGGCCTAAACATGCACGAAAACTCATGAAAATTTGCACAGATGTCAGGACTGGCGAAAATTTCGATATTTTATGGGTCTCGAAATAAAGCGGGACAAAATGGCTCGACAGCGCCACCTAGAATTGAGCCCCTCGATACAGATTGTCGTAGGAGAACGAAATTCGGTATGCATATGTATCATGACCAGACGCACCAAAAAGTCCCAAGGACACATAGCCTAACTCCAACAGGAAGTCGGCCATTTTGTATCAAAGTTGAAATTTTGCACCGATTTTGTCATTTCCAGCCCGCATACTTTAACGAACTCCTCCTAGAGATTTGACCCCAGGACTTTCAAATTCGGTCTGTATCATCTACAGGCATAGGAGATTAAAAGTTATTAAAACAATTCTCATTAGTCTTTCCTAGGGGGCGTGGCTGGGCGGCGAATTTCGATCCTTCGCCATGAAAAATGAAACGGCTATAACTCCGGCATACATGATCCTAAGAGAGCCAAACCTTTTGTGCCTCATAAGAGTCCCGCCCTGAACGGGTCCATGTGACAATACAGGATATGAGTCATAGCGCCACCTCCTGGCAACAGGAAGTTACATGTTTTACGCTCTGACGCCCTGTGGGCAGCACGGTGATGGAATCCAGCTGAAATTTACTGAGAATAGCCTCAAGACCTTGGAGATCTTATATTATGAAGTTGGTGACCCTTCGTTGAAAGGTGTTGCCATGGCAACGCAGCGAATTTCGATGTGACGCCATGAAATTTCAATGCCTTATAACTTGACTCCACGTGGTCTGATCTTTTCCAAATTTCATATGCTTGTTAAGAGTCCCAATCTGAACACATGTTCAGTCTCATATTTAGCGAAAGTCATAGCGCCACCTACTGGCAACAGGAAGTATCATGCGTCGTACTTTGTCTAATTACTCCTAGGAAATTTGGCTGATGCACCTGAAATTAAGTCAGCTAATAAACAAGACCTTGGTGATGCTACATTTGGCAGCTCATGACCCAAAACTGAATGCTGTTACCATGGCGACACATCCTTCGCCATGAAATATGATACTGTTTTTCAGGGAGAAGGGATTGCTCTACAGTCATGAAACTTGACACACATGTCTAGAGTGATGTCAGCTAAAATCCTATGTGGTCGCTTTGAATGGGCGTGGCAAAATGGCTCAACAGCGCCCCCTTTAAAATTTCAAAATTGCAGCCCCGCCTTCCAGATTAACGTAGAAAGATGAAATTCACAGGGCACATGTATAATGTCAACACGCACAAAAAAGCCTCTTGAAGCCTTATTGTAAGTCGAACAGGAAGTCGGCCATCTTGAAAAAAATTGTCAATTTTCGCCTTTTTTTGGCCATTTCGCATACCTTGTATTTTAAAGAACTCCTCCTACAGAATCCATCGTAAGGACTTCAAAATCAGTGTGTGTCATCTAGACTAGTGTATGATCATGATGGTTTGGCCGTGGCGTGGTGTTGAGTTTTGATGTTTCGCCATGACAGAGGAAATTGATATAACTTGAGTGTACACGGTTGGATCTGCCTCAAACTTTACACAACAAGTCACTGACAAAAGCCCTTCGACTGAGCGTCACTTCGACATGCGCTGGGGTGCGAGGGCCCGATCATCGCTGCTTGCAGCTTTAATTATTATTATTCCTCCGAAACAAACGCATTTTTGAGGGCCTAAACATGCACGAAAACTCATGAAAATTTGCACAGATGTCAGGACTGGCGAAAATTTCGATATTTTATGGGTCTCGAAATAAAGTGGGACAAAATGGCTCGACAGCGCCACCTAGAATTGAGCCCCTCGATACAGATTGTCGTAGGAGAACGAAATTCGGTATGCATATGTATCATGACCAGACGCACCAAAAAGTCCCAAGGACACATAGCCTAACTCCAACAGGAAGTCGGCCATTTTGTATCAAAGTTGAAATTTTGCACCGATTTTGTCATTTCCAGCCCGCATACTTTAACGAACTCCTCCTAGAGATTTGACCCCAGGACTTTCAAATTCGGTCCGTATCATCTACAGGCATAGGAGATTAAAAGTTATTAAAACAATTCTCATTAGTCTTTCCTAGGGGGCGTGGCTGGGCGGCGAATTTCGATCCTTCGCCATGAAAAATGAAACGGCTATAACTCCGGCATACATGATCCTAAGAGAGCCAAACCTTTTGTGCTTCATAAGAGTCCCGCCCTGAACGGGTCCATGTGACAATACAGGATATGAGTCATAGCGCCACCTACTGGCAACAGGAAGTTACATGTTTTACACTTTGACGCTCTGTGGGTGGCACGGTGATGGGATCCACCTCAAATTTACTCAGAATAGCCTAAAGACCTTGGAGATGGTATATTATGAAGTTGGTGACTTTTCGTGGAAAGGTGTTGCCATGACGACGCGGCGAATTTCGATGTCTCGCCATGAAATTTCAAAGCCTTATAACTTGACTCCACATGGTCTGATCTTTTCCAAATTTCATATGCTTGTTAAGAGTCCCGGTCTGAACACATTTTCAGGCCCATATGTAGTGAGAGTCATAGCGCCACCTACTGGCAACAGGAAGTATCATGCGTCGTTCTTTGTTGTATTACTCCTAGGAAATTTGGCCGATGCATCTGAAATTGACTCAGCTAAGATGTAAGACCTTGGTGATGCTACATTGGGTAGGTCATGACCCATGACCAAACGCCGTTGCCATGGCGACACATCCTTCGCCATGAAATACGATGGTGTATTTTAGGGATAAGGGATGGGTCTACAGTCACGAAACTTGGCACACATGTCTGGAGCGACACCAGCTAAAATCCTGGATAGGTCATTTGCATAGACATGACAATATGGCTCAACAGCGCCCCCTTGAAAATTTCAAAATTGTAGCCCCGCCTTCCAGATGAACCTAGGAAAAAGAAATTCGGGAGGCTTATGTATCATGTCAAGACGCACAAAAAAGCCTCTTGGAGCCATATCGTAAGTCCTACAGGAAGTCGGCCATCTTGATAAAAGTGGTCATTTTTGGCGTTTTTTTGACCATTTCGCATACCTTGTATTTTAACGAACTCCTCCTACAGAATTCATGGTAACGACTTCAAAATCAGTGTGTGTCATCTACACTAGTGTGTGATCAAAAGTTATCAAAACATTTACTTAGCATTGAAGTGTGTGGCCGTGGCGTGGCGTTGAGTTTTGATGTTTCGCCATGACAGGCGAAATTGCTATAAGTTTAGTGTAAATGCTGGAGTCTACACCAAACTTTACATGTTTGATAAGACTCCCAGCCTGAACACGTCTAAATAGCAATATTCAGTCAGTGATGAAAACTGGCTCCATAGCGCCCCCTACCACATTTCAATGCAGCAGCCCCTGCAGCAGGCAGAGTAGGTGATTGAGGATGTGACGTTAATTTCCCCTTGCACTGTCTGAAAACAGCTCAGGGGTCCGTTTCACAAAGCAGGTTCAACAAACTCTGAGTCTAATCCTGAACTCTGAGTTGATCTACTCTGAGATAGAAAACTCTGAGTTTCCGGTTCCAGAACAGCTGATTTGAGTCAGTTTAATCAACTCGGAGTAGTTTCACCTGGAGTTAAGCGCGTGCACCACAACTATAAAAAGCCAGCATCAATGGAGCCCCGATTCAACGAGTCACCATGGCAACGGGGAAGAGGATGGCTGCGTTTTTCGCCCCCCTAGAACTAGACATCTTAATTCGCTCATACGACGAGTTTGAGCATGTTTTCAGAAAGAAGTGCAACACCGCTGCAGCTGCAAAAGAGGGACGGCTGCTGCTCGGTCATTGCGTAAGTTTAAATGTAGTCCTTTGTAATCACAATAATATTACAGAGGAAAACTGCTTGAATGGTGGCCTATTAATTTATTTCATTTAGGTCCAAGCGCACTTGGCAGCAGTTTAGGATGAAATTTAAAAACATTGTTCAAACAGGTGAGACCTCGGCATAATCTCATGGGGGTACCTCATTTTGATCATGTTTTACATTGTAAAGTAAATATTAAGTGGCTGTTTGACTGTGCAGTTGTTTTATCCCCAACATAATGCTGGTTTCACACACATAAATGTCTTCTCATCTACATCATGTTCTGTTAAATAATTAATCCTATTTAAACTAACACAGACTTCTACTCAGCCAACAGAAAGAAGGCAGATGTCCGTAAAACGGGTGGTGGTCCAGCACCGCCACCTCTAACGGAGGCAGAGGAGCTGGCCCTAAGCCAGAATTTAGGAAGGCCAGTGGCTGGCTCCAACATTGTACAAAAAACTTTTGCAAACCATTTGCAAAGAAACGCAGCGCAACACACAATATCTGCTGGGATGTGAGAGCATGACTACGATTGGTAATGTTGCAAATGTAAAGACGGCTTAGGTTGTGTATGTAGATGATGGACTGTGACGTGAAATGGTACCGCTCAAAAAGATAATGGCTGGAAATGCTAGAACATCTATGCGTGGTCTGATAACCATCTCTCGACGAATATTTAATTCTCTGCGCAGTAATGCTGCACCTTCATCCACGGGATCGTTATCAAAATGTCATGCCATGTTAGTGAAAAAAAGTCGCCACTTACTGTGCCTAATGGACTTCTAATATACTGACTCTGATTTTTTTTTTAATTTATTTATTTTTTTTAATGATTTCTTTAAATGACAGACGGCAGAACTAGGCTACGCCAAAACTCGCCTGCTGCCTGAATGAATGAGGAAATCAAATGGAGTGTGTGGCTCTGAAAGAGGGCGGAGACTGAGAGAAAGTCGAGGTTCATTGAGAAAAACCTGGTCCCGACCAGGTTAGATTCATAGAGTCTGTTGCTACGGTAACTGACCGAGAGCTTAAGTTACCCCTCTCTCTGAAACAGGCTAGAGTTATCCCTCTTTCTCTGGTTTGAGTTACCTCCCTTTTTGAAACGGAAAACTCAGAGTTTCCCTCATTTCAGGGTTAACAGACTCTGAGTTTTCACTAAACCTGCTTTGTAAAACGGACCCCAGGTCTGGGGACATCTATATGCCTGTGACAGAAGCCCTTCACCAGCGCCGAGCCCCGACATACGCAAGGACGCGAGGGCCCGATCATCGCTGCTTGCAGCTTTAATTAGGGCCCGAGCACCGACCGGTGCGAAGCCCTATTGAAACTGAAGGAGTTATTATTATTAGGGCCCGAGCGCTGACCAGCGCGAAGCCCTCTTGTTTCCAAAGGAATTATTATTATTATTATTATTATTATTATTATTATTAGGGCCCGAGCGCTGACCAGCGCGAAGCCCTCTTGTTTCCAAAGGAATTATTATTATTATTATTATTATTATTATTATTAGGGCCCGAGCGCTGACCAGCGCGAAGCCCTCTTGTTTCCAAAGGAATTATTATTATTATTATTATTATTATTATTAGGGCCCGAGCGCTGACCAGCGCGAAGCCCTCTTGTTTCCAAAGGAATTATTATTATTATTATTATCATTATTATTATTATTATTATTATTAGGGCCCGAGCGCTGACCAGCGCGAAGCCCTCTTGTTTCCAAAGGAATTATTATTATTATTAGGGCCCGAGCACCGACCGGTGCGAAGCCCTATTGAAACTGAAGGAGTTATTATTATTATTATTATTATTAGGGCCCGAGCACCGACCGGTGCGAAGCCCTATTGAAACTGAAGGAGTTATTAGGGCCCGAGCACCGACCGGTGCGAAGCCCTATTGAAACTGAAGGAGTTATTAGGGCCCGAGCACCGACCGGTGCGAAGCCCTATTGAAACTGAAGGAGTTATTATTATTATTATTATTATTATTATTATTAGGGCCCGAGCACCGACCGGTGCGAAGCCCTATTGAAACTGAAGGAGTTATTATTATTATTATTATTATTATTATTATTATTATTATTATTATTCCTCCGAAACAAACGCATTTTTGAGGGCCTAAACATGCACGAAAACTCATGAAAATTTGCACAGATGTCAGGACTGGCGAAAATTGCGATATTTTATGGGTCTCGAAATAAAGCGGGACAAAATGGCTCGACAGCGCCACCTAGAAAGTCAAGAAAATTGAGCCCCTCGATACAGATTGTCGTAGGAGAACGAAATTCGGTATGCATATGTATCATGACCAGTCGCACCAAAAAGTCTCAAGGACACATAGCCTAACTCCAACAGGAAGTCGGCCATTTTGTATCAAAGTTGAAATTTTGCACCGATTTTGTCATTTCCAGCCCGCATACTTTAACGAACTCCTCCTAGAGATTTGACCCCAGGACTTTCAAATTCGGTCCGTATCATCTACAGGCATAGGAGATTAAAAGTTATTAAAACAATTCTCATTAGTCTTTCCTAGGGGGCGTGGCTGGGCGGCGAATTTCGATCCTTCGCCATGAACAATGAAACGGCTATAACTCCGGGATACATGATCCTAAGAGAGCCAAACCTTTTGTGCTTCATAAGAGTCCCGCCCTGAACGGGTCCATGTGACAATACAGGATATGAGTCATAGCGCCACCTCCTGGCAACAGGAAGTTACATGTTTTACGCTCTGACGCCCTGTGGGCAGCACGGTGATGGAATCCAGCTGAAATTTACTGAGAATAGCCTCAAGACCTTGGAGATCTTATATTATGAAGTTGGTGACCCTTCGTTGAAAGGTGTTGCCATGGCGACGCGGCGAATTTCGATGTGACGCCATGAAATTTCAATGCCTTATAACTTGACTCCATGTGGTCTGATCTTTTCCAAATTTCATATGCTTGTTAAGAGTCCCAATCTGAACACATGTTCAGTCTCATATTTAGCGAAAGTCATAGCGCCACCTACTGGCAACAGGAAGTATCATGCGTAGTACTTTGTCTAATTACTCCTAGGAAATTTGGCTGATGCACCTGAAATTAAGTCAGCTAATAAACAAGACCTTGGTGATGCTACATTTGGCAGCTCATGACCCAAAACTGAATGCTGTTACCATGGCGACACATCCTTCGCCATGAAATATCATACTGTTTTTCAGGGAGAAGGGATTGCTCTACAGTCATGAAACTTGACACACATGTCTAGAGTGATGTCAGCTCAAATCCTATGTGGTCGCTTTGAATGGGCGTGGCAAAATGGCTCAACAGCGCCCCCTTTAAACTTTCAAAATTGCAGCCCCGCCTTCCAGATTAACGTAGAAAGATGAAATTCACAGGGCACATGTATAATGTCAACACGCACAAAAAAGCCTCTTGAAGCCTTATTGGAAGTGGAACAGGAAGTCGGCCATCTTGAAAAAAATGATACATTTTCGCCTTTTCTTGGCCATTTCGCATACCTTGTATTTTAAAGAACTCCTCCTACAGAATCCATGGTAAGGACTTCAAAATCAGTGTGTGTCATCTAGACTAGTGTATGATCATGATGGTTTGGCCGTGGCGTGGCGTTGAGTTTTGATGTTTCGCCATGACAGAGGAAATTGATATAACTTGAGTGTACACGGTTGGATCTGCCTCAAACTTTACACAACAAGTCACTGACAAAAGCCCTTCGACTGAGCGTCACTTCGACATGCGCTGGGGTGCGAGGGCCCGATCATCGCTGCTTGCAGCTTTAATTATTATTATTATTATTATTCCTCCGAAACAAACGCATTTTTGAGGGCCTAAACATGCACGAAAACTCATGAAAATTTGCACAGATGTCAGGACTGGCGAAAATTGCGATATTTTATGGGTCTCGAAATAAAGCGGCACAAAATGGCTCGACAGCGCCACCTAGAAAGTCAAGAAAATTGAGCCCCTCGATACAGATTGTCGTAGGAGAACGAAATTCGGTATGCATATGTATCATGACCAGACGCACCAAAAAGTCTCAAGGACACATAGCCTAACTCCAACAGGAAGTCGGCCATTTTGTATCAAAGTTGAAATTTTGCACCGATTTTGTCATTTCCAGCCCGCATACTTTAACGAACTCCTCCTAGAGATTTGACCCCAGGACTTTCAAATTCGGTCCGTATCATCTACAGGCATAGGAGATTAAAAGTTATTAAAACAATTCTCATTAGTCTTTCCTAGGGGGCGTGGCTGGGCGGCGAATTTCGATCCTTCGCCATGAAAAATGAAACGGCTATAACTCCGGCATACATGATCCTAAGAGAGCCAAACCTTTTGTGCTTCATGAGAGTCCCGCCCTGAACGGGTCCATGTGACAATACAGGATATGAGTCATAGCGCCACCTCCTGGCAACAGGAAGTTACATGTTTTACGCTCTGACGCCCTGTGGGCAGCACGGTGATGGAATCCAGCTGAAATTTACTGAGAATAGCCTCAAGACCTTGGAGATCTTATATTATGAAGTTGGTGACCCTTCGTTGAAAGGTGTTGCCATGGCGACGCGGCGAATTTCGATGTGACGCCATGAAATTTCAATGCCTTATAACTTGACTCCACGTGGTCTGATCTTTTCCAAATTTCATATGCTTGTTAAGAGTCCCGATCTGAACACATGTTCAGTCTCATATTTAGCGAAAGTCATAGCGCCACCTACTGGCAACAGGAAGTATCATGCGTCGTACTTTGTCTAATTACTCCTAGGAAATTTGGCTGATGCACCTGAAATTAAGTCAGCTAATAAACAAGACCTTGGTGATGCTACATTTGGCAGCTCATGACCCAAAACTGAATGCTGTTACCATGGCGACACATCCTTCGCCATGAAATATGATACTGTTTTTCAGGGAGAAGGGATTGCTCTACAGTCATGAAACTTGACACACATGTCTAGAGTGATGTCAGCTCAAATCCTATGTGGTCGCTTTGAATGGGCGTGGCAAAATGGCTCAACAGCGCCCCCTTTAAAATTTCAAAATTGCAGCCCCGCCTTCCAGATTAACGTAGAAAGATGAAATTCACAGGGCACATGTATAATGTCAACACGCACAAAAAAGCCTCTTGAAGCCTTATTGTAAGTCGAACAGGAAGTCGGCCATCTTGAAAAAAATGGTACATTTTGGCCTTTTCTTGGCCATTTCGCATACCTTGTATTTTAAAGAACTCCTCCTACAGAATCCATGGTAAGGACTTCAAAATCAGTGTGTGTCATCTAGACTAGTGTATGATCATGATGGTTTGGCCGTGGCGTGGCGTTGAGTTTTGATGTTTCGCCATGACAGAGGAAATTGATATAACTTGAGTGTACACGGTTGGATCTGCCTCAAACTTTACACAACAAGTCACTGACAAAAGCCCTTCGACTGAGCGTCACTTCGACATGCGCTGGGGTGCGAGGGCCCGATCATCGCTGCTTGCAGCTTTAATTATTATTATTATTATTATTATTATTATTATTATTCCTCCGAAACAAACGCATTTTTGAGGGCCTAAACATGCACGAAAACTCATGAAAATTTGCACAGATGTCAAGACTGGCGAAAATTGCGATATTTTATGGGTCTCGAAATAAAGCGGGACAAAATGGCTCGACAGCGCCACCTAGAAAGTCAAGAAAATTGAGCCCCTCGATACAGATTGTCGTAGGAGAACGAAATTCGGTATGCATATGTATCATGACCAGACGCACCAAAAAGTCTCAAGGACACATAGCCTAACTCCAACAGGAAGTCGGCCATTTTGTATCAAAGTTGAAATTTTGCACCGATTTTGTCATTTCCAGCCCGCATACTTTAACGAACTCCTCCTAGAGATTTGACCCCAGGACTTTCAAATTCGGTCCGTATCATCTACAGGCATAGGAGATTAAAAGTTATTAAAACAATTCTCATTAGTCTTTCCTAGGAGGCGTTGCTGGGCGGCGAATTTCGATCCTTCGCCATGAAAAATGAAACGGCTATAACTCCGGCATACATGATCCTAAGAGAGCCAAAGCTTTTTTGCTTCATAAGAGTCCCGCCCTGAACGGGTCCATGTGACAATACAGGATATGAGTCATAGCGCCACCTCCTGGCAACAGGAAGTTACATGTTTTACGCTCTGACGCCCTGTGGGCAGCACGGTGATGGAATCCAGCTGAAATTTACTGAGAATAGCCTCAAGACCTTGGAGATCTTATATTATGAAGTTGGTGACCCTTCGTTGAAAGGTGTTGCCATGGCGACGCGGCGAATTTCGATGTGACGCCATGAAATTTCAATGCCTTATAACTTGACTCCACGTGGTCTGATCTTTTCCAAATTTCATATACTTGTTAAGAGTCCCGATCTGAACACATGTTCAGTCTCATATTTAGCGAAAGTCATAGCGCCACCTACTGGCAACAGGAAGTATCATGCGTCGTACTTTGTCTAATTACTCCTAGGAAATTTGGCTGATGCACCTGAAATTAAGTCAGCTAATAAACAAGACCTTGGTGATGCTACATTTGGCAGCTCATGACCCAAAACTGAATGCTGTTACCATGGCGACACATCCTTCGCCATGAAATACGATACTGTTTTTCAGGGAGAAGGGATTGCTCTACAGTCATGAAACTTGACACACATGTCTAGAGTGATGTCAGCTAAAATCCTATGTGGTCACTTTGAATGGGCGTGGCAAAATGGCTCAACAGCGCCCCCTTTAAAAAATGAAACGGCTATAACTCCGGCATACATGATCCTAAGAGAGCCAAACCTTTTGTGCTTCATGAGAGTCCCGCCCTGAACGGGTCCATGTGACAATACAGGATATGAGTCATAGCGCCACCTCCTGGCAACAGGAAGTTACATGTTTTACGCTCTGACGCCCTGTGGGCAGCACGGTGATGGAATCCAGCTGAAATTTACTGAGAATAGCCTCAAGACCTTGGAGATCTTATATTATGAAGTTGGTGACCCTTCGTTGAAAGGTGTTGCCATGGCGACGCGGCGAATTTCGATGTGACGCCATGAAATTTCAATGCCTTATAACTTGACTCCACGTGGTCTGATCTTTTCCAAATTTCATATGCTTGTTAAGAGTCCCGATCTGAACACATGTTCAGTCTCATATTTAGCGAAAGTCATAGCGCCACCTACTGGCAACAGGAAGTATCATGCGTCGTACTTTGTCTAATTACTCCTAGGAAATTTGGCTGATGCACCTGAAATTAAGTCAGCTAATAAACAAGACCTTGGTGATGCTACATTTGGCAGCTCATGACCCAAAACTGAATGCTGTTACCATGGCGACACATCCTTCGCCATGAAATATGATACTGTTTTTCAGGGAGAAGGGATTGCTCTACAGTCATGAAACTTGACACACATGTCTAGAGTGATGTCAGCTCAAATCCTATGTGGTCGCTTTGAATGGGCGTGGCAAAATGGCTCAACAGCGCCCCCTTTAAAATTTCAAAATTGCAGCCCCGCCTTCCAGATTAACGTAGAAAGATGAAATTCACAGGGCACATGTATAATGTCAACACGCACAAAAAAGCCTCTTGAAGCCTTATTGTAAGTCGAACAGGAAGTCGGCCATCTTGAAAAAAATGGTACATTTTGGCCTTTTCTTGGCCATTTCGCATACCTTGTATTTTAAAGAACTCCTCCTACAGAATCCATGGTAAGGACTTCAAAATCAGTGTGTGTCATCTAGACTAGTGTATGATCATGATGGTTTGGCCGTGGCGTGGCGTTGAGTTTTGATGTTTCGCCATGACAGAGGAAATTGATATAACTTGAGTGTACACGGTTGGATCTGCCTCAAACTTTACACAACAAGTCACTGACAAAAGCCCTTCGACTGAGCGTCACTTCGACATGCGCTGGGGTGCGAGGGCCCGATCATCGCTGCTTGCAGCTTTAATTATTATTATTATTATTAGGGCCCGAGCACCGACCGGTGCGAAGCCCTATTGAAACTGAAGGAGTTATTATTATTATTATTATTCCTCCGAAACAAACGCATTTTTGAGGGCCTAAACATGCACGAAAACTCATGAAAATTTGCACAGATGTCAGGACTAGCGAAAATTTCGATATTTTATGGGTCTCGAAATAAAGCGGGACAAAATGGCTCGACAGCGCCACCTAGAATTGACCCCCTCGATACAGATTGTCGTAGGAGAACGAAATTCGGTATGCATATGTATCATGACCAGACGCACCAAAAAGTCTCAAGGACACATAGCCTAACTCCAACAGGAAGTCGGCCATTTTGTATCAAAGTTGAAATTTTGTCATTTCCAGCCCGCATACTTTAACGAACTCCTCCTAGAGATTTGACCCCAGGACTTTCAAATTCGGTCCGTATCATCTACAGGCATAGGAGATTAAAAGTTATTAAAACAATTCTCATTAGTCTTTCCTAGGGGGCGTGGCTGGGCGGCGAATTTCGATCCTTCGCCATGAAAAATGAAACGGCTATAACTCCGGCATACATGATCCTAAGAGAGCCAAACCTTTTGTGCTTCATAAGAGTCCCGCCCTGAACGGGTCCATGTGACAATACAGGATATGAGTCATAGCGCCACCTCCTGGCAACAGGAAGTTACATGTTTTACGCTCTGACGCCCTGTGGGCAGCACGGTGATGGAATCCAGCTGAAATTTACAGAGAATAGCCTCAAGACCTTGGAGATCTTATATTATGAAGTTGGTGACCCTTCGTCGAAAGGTGTTGCCATGGCGACGCGGCGAATTTCGATGTGACGCCATGAAATTTCAATGCCTTATAACTTGACTCCACGTGGTCTGATCTTTTCCAAATTTCATATGCTTGTTAAGAGTCCCGATCTGAACACATGTTCAGTCTCATATTTAGCCAAAGTCATAGCGCCACCTACTGGCAACAGGAAGTATCATGCGTCGTACTTTGTCTAATTACTCCTAGGAAATTTGGCTGATGCACCTGAAATTAAGTCAGCTAATAAACGAGACCTTGGTGATGCTACATTTGGCAGCTCATGACCCAAAACGGAATGCTGTTACCATGGCGACACATCCTTCGCCATGAAATACGATACTGTTTTTCAGGGAGAAGGGATTGCTCTACAGTCATGAAACTTGACACACATGTCTAGAGTGATGTCAGCTAAAATCCTGTGTGGTCGCTTTGAATGGGCGTGGCAAAATGGCTCAACAGCGCCCCCTTTAAAAAATGAAACGGCTATAACTCCGGCATACATGATCCTAAGAGAGCCAAACCTTTTGTGCTTCATAAGAGTCCCGCCCTGAACGGGTCCATGTGACAATACAGGATATGAGTCATAGCGCCACCTCCTGGCAACAGGAAGTTACATGTTTTACGCTCTGACGCCCTGTGGGCAGCACGGTGATGGAATCCAGCTGAAATTTACTGAGAATAGCCTCAAGACCTTGGAGATCTTATATTATGAAGTTGGTGACCCTTCGTCGAAAGGTGTTGCCATGGCGACGCGGCCAATTTCGATGTGACGCCATGAAATTTCAATGCCTTATAACTTGACTCCACGTGGTCTGATCTTTTCCAAATTTCATATGCTTGTTAAGAGTCCCGATCTGAACACATGTTCAGTCTCATATTTAGCGAAAGTCATAGCGCCACCTACTGGCAACAGGAAGTATCATGCGTCGTACTTTGTCTAATTACTCCTAGGAAATTTGGCTGATGCACCTGAAATTAAGTCAGCTAATAAACGAGACCTTGGTGATGCTACATTTGGCAGCTCATGACCCAAAACTGAATGCTGTTACCATGGCGACACATCCTTCGCCATGAAATACGATACTGTTTTTCAGGGAGAAGGGATTGCTCTACAGTCATGAAACTTGACACACATGTCTAGAGTGATGTCAGCTAAAATCCTATGTGGTCGCTTTGAATGGGCGTGGCAAAATGGCTCAACAGCGCCCCCTTTAAAATTTCAAAATTGCAGCCCCGCCTTCCAGATTAACGTAGAAAGATGAAATTCACAGGGCACATGTATAATGTCAACACGCACAAAAAAGCCTCTTGAAGCCTTATTGTAAGTCGAACAGGAAGTCGGCCATCTTGAAAAAAATGGTACATTTTGGCCTTTTCTTGGCCATTTCGCATACCTTGTATTTTAAAGAACTCCTCCTACAGAATCCATGGTAAGGACTTAAAAATCAGTGTGTGTCATCTAGACTAGTGTATGATCATGATGGTTTGGCCGTGGCGTGGCGTTGAGTTTTGATGTTTCGCCATGACAGAGGAAATTGATATAACTTGAGTGTACACGGTTGGATCTGCCTCAAACTTTACACAACAAGTCACTGACAAAAGCCCTTCGACTGAGCGTCACTTCGACATGTGCTGGGGTGCGAGGGCCCGATCATCGCTGCTTGCAGCTTTAATTATTATTATTATTATTATTCCTCCGAAACAAACGCATTTTTGAGGGCCTAAACATGCACGAAAACTCATGAAAATTTGCACAGATGTCAAGACTGGCGAAAATTGCGATATTTTATGGGTCTCGAAATAAAGCGGGACAAAATGGCTCGACAGCGCCACCTAGAAAGTCAAGAAAATTGAGCCCCTCGATACAGATTGTCGTAGGAGAACGAAATTCGGTATGCATATGTATCATGACCAGACGCACCAAAAAGTCTCAAGGACACATAGCCTAACTCCAACAGGAAGTCGGCCATTTTGTATCAAAGTTGAAATTTTGCACCGATTTTGTCATTTCCAGCCCGCATACTTTAACGAACTCCTCCTAGAGATTTGACCCCAGGACTTTCAAATTCGGTCCGTATCATCTACAGGCATAGGAGATTAAAAGTTATTAAAACAATTCTCATTAGTCTTTCCTAGGAGGCGTTGCTGGGCGGCGAATTTCGATCCTTCGCCATGAAAAATGAAACGGCTATAACTCCGGCATACATGATCCTAAGAGAGCCAAAGCTTTTTTGCTTCATAAGAGTCCCGCCCTGAACGGGTCCATGTGACAATACAGGATATGAGTCATAGCGCCACCTCCTGGCAACAGGAAGTTACATGTTTTACGCTCTGACGCCCTGTGGGCAGCACGGTGATGGAATCCAGCTGAAATTTACTGAGAATAGCCTCAAGACCTTGGAGATCTTATATTATGAAGTTGGTGACCCTTCGTTGAAAGGTGTTGCCATGGCGACGCGGCGAATTTCGATGTGACGCCATGAAATTTCAATGCCTTATAACTTGACTCCACGTGGTCTGATCTTTTCCAAATTTCATATACTTGTTAAGAGTCCCGATCTGAACACATGTTCAGTCTCATATTTAGCGAAAGTCATAGCGCCACCTACTGGCAACAGGAAGTATCATGCGTCGTACTTTGTCTAATTACTCCTAGGAAATTTGGCTGATGCACCTGAAATTAAGTCAGCTAATAAACAAGACCTTGGTGATGCTACATTTGGCAGCTCATGACCCAAAACTGAATGCTGTTACCATGGCGACACATCCTTCGCCATGAAATACGATACTGTTTTTCAGGGAGAAGGGATTGCTCTACAGTCATGAAACTTGACACACATGTCTAGAGTGATGTCAGCTAAAATCCTATGTGGTCACTTTGAATGGGCGTGGCAAAATGGCTCAACAGCGCCCCCTTTAAAAAATGAAACGGCTATAACTCCGGCATACATGATCCTAAGAGAGCCAAACCTTTTGTGCTTCATGAGAGTCCCGCCCTGAACGGGTCCATGTGACAATACAGGATATGAGTCATAGCGCCACCTCCTGGCAACAGGAAGTTACATGTTTTACGCTCTGACGCCCTGTGGGCAGCACGGTGATGGAATCCAGCTGAAATTTACTGAGAATAGCCTCAAGACCTTGGAGATCTTATATTATGAAGTTGGTGACCCTTCGTTGAAAGGTGTTGCCATGGCGACGCGGCGAATTTCGATGTGACGCCATGAAATTTCAATGCCTTATAACTTGACTCCACGTGGTCTGATCTTTTCCAAATTTCATATGCTTGTTAAGAGTCCCGATCTGAACACATGTTCAGTCTCATATTTAGCGAAAGTCATAGCGCCACCTACTGGCAACAGGAAGTATCATGCGTCGTACTTTGTCTAATTACTCCTAGGAAATTTGGCTGATGCACCTGAAATTAAGTCAGCTAATAAACAAGACCTTGGTGATGCTACATTTGGCAGCTCATGACCCAAAACTGAATGCTGTTACCATGGCGACACATCCTTCGCCATGAAATATGATACTGTTTTTCAGGGAGAAGGGATTGCTCTACAGTCATGAAACTTGACACACATGTCTAGAGTGATGTCAGCTCAAATCCTATGTGGTCGCTTTGAATGGGCGTGGCAAAATGGCTCAACAGCGCCCCCTTTAAAATTTCAAAATTGCAGCCCCGCCTTCCAGATTAACGTAGAAAGATGAAATTCACAGGGCACATGTATAATGTCAACACGCACAAAAAAGCCTCTTGAAGCCTTATTGTAAGTCGAACAGGAAGTCGGCCATCTTGAAAAAAATGGTACATTTTGGCCTTTTCTTGGCCATTTCGCATACCTTGTATTTTAAAGAACTCCTCCTACAGAATCCATGGTAAGGACTTCAAAATCAGTGTGTGTCATCTAGACTAGTGTATGATCATGATGGTTTGGCCGTGGCGTGGCGTTGAGTTTTGATGTTTCGCCATGACAGAGGAAATTGATATAACTTGAGTGTACACGGTTGGATCTGCCTCAAACTTTACACAACAAGTCACTGACAAAAGCCCTTCGACTGAGCGTCACTTCGACATGCGCTGGGGTGCGAGGGCCCGATCATCGCTGCTTGCAGCTTTAATTATTAGGGCCCGAGCACCGACCGGTGCGAAGCCCTATTGAAACTGAAGGAATTATTATTAGGGCCCGAGCACCGACCGGTGCGAAGCCCTATTGAAACTGAAGGAGTTATTATTATTAGGGCCCGAGCACCGACCGGTGCGAAGCCCTATTGAAACTGAAGGAGTTATTATTAGGGCCCGAGCGCTGACCAGCGCGAAGCCCTCTTGTTTCCAAAGGAATTATTATTATTATTATTATTATTATTATTATTAGGGCCCGAGCACCGACCGGTGCGAAGCCCTATTGAAACTGAAGGAGTTATTATTATTATTATTCCTCCGAAACAAACGCATTTTTGAGGGCCTAAACATGCACGAAAACTCATGAAAATTTGCACAGATGTCAGGACTGGCGAAAATTTCGATATTTTATGGGTCTCGAAATAAAGTGGGACAAAATGGCTCGACAGCGCCACCTAGAATTGATCCCCTCGATACAGATTGTCGTAGGAGAACGAAATTCGGTATGCATATGTATCATGACCAGACGCACCAAAAAGTCTCAAGGACACATAGCCTAACTCCAACAGGAAGTCGGCCATTTTGTATCAAAGTTGAAATTTTGCACCGATTTTGTCATTTCCAGCCCGCATACTTTAACGAACTCCTCCTAGAGATTTGACCCCAGGACTTTCAAATTCGGTCCGTATCATCTACAGGCATAGGAGATTAAAAGTTATTAAAACAATTCTCATTAGTCTTTCCTAGGGGGCGTGGCTGGGCGGCGAATTTCGATCCTTCGCCATGAAAAATGAAACGGCTATAACTCCGGCATACATGATCCTAAGAGAGCCAAACCTTTTGTGCTTCATAAGAGTCCCGCCCTGAAAGGATCCATGTGACAATACAGGATATGAGTCATAGCGCCACCTCCTGGCAACAGGAAGTTACATGTTTTACGCTCTGACGCCCTGTGGGCAGCACGGTGATGGAATCCAGCTGAAATTTACTGAGAATAGCCTCAAGACCTTGGAGATCTTATATTATGAAGTTGGTGACCCTTCGTTGAAAGGTGTTGCCATGGCGACGCGGCGAATTTCGATGTGACGCCATGAAATTTCAATGCCTTATAACTTGACTCCACGTGGTCTGATCTTTTCCAAATTTCATATACTTGTTAAGAGTCCCGATCTGAACACATGTTCAGTCTCATATTTAGCGAAAGTCATAGCGCCACCTACTGGCAACAGGAAGTATCATGCGTCGTACTTTGTCTAATTACTCCTAGGAAATTTGGCTGATGCACCTGAAATTAAGTCAGCTAATAAACAAGACCTTGGTGATGCTACATTTGGCAGCTCATGACCCAAAACTGAATGCTGTTACCATGGCGACACATCCTTCGCCATGAAATACGATACTGTTTTTCAGGGAGAAGGGATTGCTCTACAGTCATGAAACTTGACACACATGTCTAGAGTGATGTCAGCTAAAATCCTATGTGGTCACTTTGAATGGGCGTGGCAAAATGGCTCAACAGCGCCCCCTTTAAAAAATGAAACGGCTATAACTCCGGCATACATGATCCTAAGAGAGCCAAACCTTTTGTGCTTCATGAGAGTCCCGCCCTGAACGGGTCCATGTGACAATACAGGATATGAGTCATAGCGCCACCTCCTGGCAACAGGAAGTTACATGTTTTACGCTCTGACGCCCTGTGGGCAGCACGGTGATGGAATCCAGCTGAAATTTACTGAGAATAGCCTCAAGACCTTGGAGATCTTATATTATGAAGTTGGTGACCCTTCGTTGAAAGGTGTTGCCATGGCGACGCGGCGAATTTCGATGTGACGCCATGAAATTTCAATGCCTTATAACTTGACTCCACGTGGTCTGATCTTTTCCAAATTTCATATGCTTGTTAAGAGTCCCGATCTGAACACATGTTCAGTCTCATATTTAGCCAAAGTCATAGCGCCACCTACTGGCAACAGGAAGTATCATGCGTCGTACTTTGTCTAATTACTCCTAGGAAATTTGGCTGATGCACCTGAAATTAAGTCAGCTAATAAACAAGACCTTGGTGATGCTACATTTGGCAGCTCATGACCCAAAACTGAATGCTGTTACCATGGCGACACATCCTTCGCCATGAAATATGATACTGTTTTTCAGGGAGAAGGGATTGCTCTACAGTCATGAAACTTGACACACATGTCTAGAGTGATGTCAGCTCAAATCCTATGTGGTCGCTTTGAATGGGCGTGGCAAAATGGCTCAACAGCGCCCCCTTTAAAATTTCAAAATTGCAGCCCCGCCTTCCAGATTAACGTAGAAAGATGAAATTCACAGGGCACATGTATAATGTCAACACGCACAAAAAAGCCTCTTGAAGCCTTATTGTAAGTCGAACAGGAAGTCGGCCATCTTGAAAAAAATGGTACATTTTGGCCTTTTCTTGGCCATTTCGCATACCTTGTATTTTAAAGAACTCCTCCTACAGAATCCATGGTAAGGACTTCAAAATCAGTGTGTGTCATCTAGACTAGTGTATGATCATGATGGTTTGGCCGTGGCGTGGCGTTGAGTTTTGATGTTTCGCCATGACAGAGGAAATTGATATAACTTGAGTGTACACGGTTGGATCTGCCTCAAACTTTACACAACAAGTCACTGACAAAAGCCCTTCGACTGAGCGTCACTTCGACATGCGCTGGGGTGCGAGGGCCCGATCATCGCTGCTTGCAGCTTTAATTATTAGGGCCCGAGCACCGACCGGTGCGAAGCCCTATTGAAACTGAAGGAATTATTATTAGGGCCCGAGCACCGACCGGTGCGAAGCCCTATTGAAACTGAAGGAGTTATTATTATTAGGGCCCGAGCACCGACCGGTGCGAAGCCCTATTGAAACTGAAGGAGTTATTATTAGGGCCCGAGCGCTGACCAGCGCGAAGCCCTCTTGTTTCCAAAGGAATTATTATTATTATTATTATTATTATTATTATTAGGGCCCGAGCACCGACCGGTGCGAAGCCCTATTGAAACTGAAGGAGTTATTATTATTATTATTCCTCCGAAACAAACGCATTTTTGAGGGCCTAAACATGCACGAAAACTCATGAAAATTTGCACAGATGTCAGGACTGGCGAAAATTTCGATATTTTATGGGTCTCGAAATAAAGTGGGACAAAATGGCTCGACAGCGCCACCTAGAATTGATCCCCTCGATACAGATTGTCGTAGGAGAACGAAATTCGGTATGCATATGTATCATGACCAGACGCACCAAAAAGTCTCAAGGACACATAGCCTAACTCCAACAGGAAGTCGGCCATTTTGTATCAAAGTTGAAATTTTGCACCGATTTTGTCATTTCCAGCCCGCATACTTTAACGAACTCCTCCTAGAGATTTGACCCCAGGACTTTCAAATTCGGTCCGTATCATCTACAGGCATAGGAGATTAAAAGTTATTAAAACAATTCTCATTAGTCTTTCCTAGGGGGCGTGGCTGGGCGGCGAATTTCGATCCTTCGCCATGAAAAATGAAACGGCTATAACTCCGGCATACATGATCCTAAGAGAGCCAAACCTTTTGTGCTTCATAAGAGTCCCGCCCTGAAAGGATCCATGTGACAATACAGGATATGAGTCATAGCGCCACCTCCTGGCAACAGGAAGTTACATGTTTTACGCTCTGACGCCCTGTGGGCAGCACGGTGATGGAATCCAGCTGAAATTTACTGAGAATAGCCTCAAGACCTTGGAGATCTTATATTATGAAGTTGGTGACCCTTCGTTGAAAGGTGTTGCCATGGCGACGCGGCGAATTTCGATGTGACGCCATGAAATTTCAATGCCTTATAACTTGACTCCACGTGGTCTGATCTTTTCCAAATTTCATATGCTTGTTAAGAGTCCCGATCTGAACACATGTTCAGTCTCATATTTAGCCAAAGTCATAGCGCCACCTACTGGCAACAGGAAGTATCATGCGTCGTACTTTGTCTAATTACTCCTAGGAAATTTGGCTGATGCACCTGAAATTAAGTCAGCTAATAAACAAGACCTTGGTGATGCTACATTTGGCAGCTCATGACCCAAAACTGAATGCTGTTACCATGGCGACACATCCTTCGCCATGAAATATGATACTGTTTTTCAGGGAGAAGGGATTGCTCTACAGTCATGAAACTTGACACACATGTCTAGAGTGATGTCAGCTCAAATCCTATGTGGTCGCTTTGAATGGGCGTGGCAAAATGGCTCAACAGCGCCCCCTTTAAAATTGCAGCCCCGCCTTCCAGATTAACGTAGAAAGATGAAATTCACAGGGCACATGTATAATATCAACATGCACAAAAAAGCCTCTTGAAGCCTTATTGTAAGTCGAACAGGAAGTCGGCCATCTTGAAAAACTGGTCAATTTTCGCCTTTTCTTGGCCATTTCGCATACCTTGTATTTTAAAGAACTCCTCCTACAGAATTCATCGTAAGGACTTAAAAATCAGTGTGTGTCATCTAGACTAGTGTATGATCATGATGGTTTGGCCGTGGCGTGGCGTTGAGTTTTGATGTTTCGCCATGACAGAGGAAATTGATATAACTTGAGTGTACACGGTTGGATCTGCCTCAAACTTTACACAACAAGTCACTGACAAAAGCTCTTCGACTGAGCGTCACTTCGACATGCGCTGGGGTGCGAGGGCCCGATCATCGCTGCTTGCAGCTTTAATTATTATTATTATTATTATTATTATTATTATTCCTCCGAAACAAACGCATTTTTGAGGGCCTAAACATGCACGAAAACTCATGAAAATTTGCACAGATGTCAAGACTGGCGAAAATTGCGATATTTTATGGGTCTCGAAATAAAGCGGGACAAAATGGCTCGACAGCGCCACCTAGAAAGTCAAGAAAATTGAGCCCCTCGATACAGATTGTCGTAGGAGAACGAAATTCGGTATGCATATGTATCATGACCAGACGCACCAAAAAGTCTCAAGGACACATAGCCTAACTCCAACAGGAAGTCGGCCATTTTGTATCAAAGTTGAAATTTTGCACCGATTTTGTCATTTCCAGCCCGCATACTTTAACGAACTCCTCCTAGAGATTTGACCCCAGGACTTTCAAATTCGGTCCGTATCATCTACAGGCATAGGAGATTAAAAGTTATTAAAACAATTCTCATTAGTCTTTCCTAGGAGGCGTTGCTGGGCGGCGAATTTCGATCCTTCGCCATGAAAAATGAAACGGCTATAACTCCGGCATACATGATCCTAAGAGAGCCAAAGCTTTTTTGCTTCATAAGAGTCCCGCCCTGAACGGGTCCATGTGACAATACAGGATATGAGTCATAGCGCCACCTCCTGGCAACAGGAAGTTACATGTTTTACGCTCTGACGCCCTGTGGGCAGCACGGTGATGGAATCCAGCTGAAATTTACTGAGAATAGCCTCAAGACCTTGGAGATCTTATATTATGAAGTTGGTGACCCTTCGTTGAAAGGTGTTGCCATGGCGACGCGGCGAATTTCGATGTGACGCCATGAAATTTCAATGCCTTATAACTTGACTCCACGTGGTCTGATCTTTTCCAAATTTCATATACTTGTTAAGAGTCCCGATCTGAACACATGTTCAGTCTCATATTTAGCGAAAGTCATAGCGCCACCTACTGGCAACAGGAAGTATCATGCGTCGTACTTTGTCTAATTACTCCTAGGAAATTTGGCTGATGCACCTGAAATTAAGTCAGCTAATAAACAAGACCTTGGTGATGCTACATTTGGCAGCTCATGACCCAAAACTGAATGCTGTTACCATGGCGACACATCCTTCGCCATGAAATACGATACTGTTTTTCAGGGAGAAGGGATTGCTCTACAGTCATGAAACTTGACACACATGTCTAGAGTGATGTCAGCTAAAATCCTATGTGGTCACTTTGAATGGGCGTGGCAAAATGGCTCAACAGCGCCCCCTTTAAAATTTCAAAATTGCAGCCCCGCCTTCCAGATTAACGTAGAAAGATGAAATTCACAGGGCACATGTATAATGTCAACACGCACAAAAAAGTCTGTTGATGCCTTATTGTAAGTCGAACAGGAAGTCGGCCATCTTGAAAAAAATGGTACATTTTCGCCTTTTCTTGGCCATTTCGCATACCTTGTATTTTAAAGAACTCCTCCTACAGAATCCATGGTAAGGACTTAAAAATCAGTGTGTGTCATCTAGACTAGTGTATGATCATGATGGTTTGGCCGTGGCGTGGCGTTGAGTTTTGATGTTTCGCCATGACAGAGGAAATTGATATAACTTGAGTGTACACGGTTGGATCTGCCTCAAACTTTACACAACAAGTCACTGACAAAAGCCCTTCGACTGAGCGTCACTTGGACATGCGCTGGGGTGCGAGGGCCCGATCATCGCTGCTTGCAGCTTTAATTAGGGCCCGAGCACCGACCGGTGCGAAGCCCTATTGAAACTGAAGGAATTATTATTAGGGCCCGAGCACCGACCGGTGCGAAGCCCTATTGAAACTGAAGGAGTTATTATTATTAGGGCCCGAGCACCGACCGGTGCGAAGCCCTATTGAAACTGAAGGAGTTATTATTATTATTATTATTATTCCTCCGAAACAAACGCATTTTTGAGGGCCTAAACATGCACGAAAACTCATGAAAATTTGCACAGATGTCAGGACTAGCGAAAATTGCGATATTTTATGGGTCTCGAAATAAAGCGGGACAAAATGGCTCGACAGCGCCACCTAGAATTGACCCCCTCGATACAGATTGTCGTAGGAGAACGAAATTCGGTATGCATATGTATCATGACCAGACGCACCAAAAAGTCTCAAGGACACATAGCCTAACTCCAACAGGAAGTCGGCCATTTTGTATCAAAGTTGAAATTTTGTCATTTCCAGCCCGCATACTTTAACGAACTCCTCCTAGAGATTTGACCCCAGGACTTTCAAATTCGGTCCGTATCATCTACAGGCATAGGAGACTAAAAGTTATTAAAACAATTCTCATTAGTCTTTCCTAGGGGGCGTGGCTGGGCGGCGAATTTCGATCCTTCGCCATGACAAATGAAACGGCTATAACTCCGGCATACATGATCCTAAGAGAGCCAAACCTTTTGTGCTTCATAAGAGTCCCGCCCTGAACGGGTCCATGTGACAATACAGGATATGAGTCATAGCGCCACCTCCTGGCAACAGGAAGTTACATGTTTTACGCTCTGACGCCCTGTGGGCAGCACGGTGATGGAATCCAGCTGAAATTTACAGAGAATAGCCTCAAGACCTTGGAGATCTTATATTATGAAGTTGGTGACCCTTCGTCGAAAGGTGTTGCCATGGCGACGCGGCGAATTTCGATGTGACGCCATGAAATTTCAATGCCTTATAACTTGACTCCACGTGGTCTGATCTTTTCCAAATTTCATATGCTTGTTAAGAGTCCCGATCTGAACACATGTTCAGTCTCATATTTAGCCAAAGTCATAGCGCCACCTACTGGCAACAGGAAGTATCATGCGTCGTACTTTGTCTAATTACTCCTAGGAAATTTGGCTGATGCACCTGAAATTAAGTCAGCTAATAAACGAGACCTTGGTGATGCTACATTTGGCAGCTCATGACCCAAAACGGAATGCTGTTACCATGGCGACACATCCTTCGCCATGAAATACGATACTGTTTTTCAGGGAGAAGGGATTGCTCTACAGTCATGAAACTTGACACACATGTCTAGAGTGATGTCAGCTAAAATCCTGTGTGGTCGCTTTGAATGGGCGTGGCAAAATGGCTCAACAGCGCCCCCTTTAAAAAATGAAACGGCTATAACTCCGGCATACATGATCCTAAGAGAGCCAAACCTTTTGTGCTTCATAAGAGTCCCGCCCTGAACGGGTCCATGTGACAATACAGGATATGAGTCATAGCGCCACCTCCTGGCAACAGGAAGTTACATGTTTTACGCTCTGACGCCCTGTGGGCAGCACGGTGATGGAATCCAGCTGAAATTTACTGAGAATAGCCTCAAGACCTTGGAGATCTTATATTATGAAGTTGGTGACCCTTCGTTGAAAGGTGTTGCCATGGCGACGCGGCCAATTTCGATGTGACGCCATGAAATTTCAATGCCTTATAACTTGACTCCACGTGGTCTGATCTTTTCCAAATTTCATATGCTTGTTAAGAGTCCCGATCTGAACACATATTCAGTCTCATATTTAGCGAAAGTCATAGCGCCACCTACTGGCAACAGGAAGTATCATGCGTCGTACTTTGTCTAATTACTCCTAGGAAATTTGGCTGATGCACCTGAAATTAAGTCAGCTAATAAACAAGACCTTGGTGATGCTACATTTGGCAGCTCATGACCCAAAACTGAATGCTGTTACCATGGCGACACATCCTTCGCCATGAAATATGATACTGTTTTTCAGGGAGAAGGGATTGCTCTACAGTCATGAAACTTGACACACATGTCTAGAGTGATGTCAGCTAAAATCCTATGTGGTCACTTTGAATGGGCGTGGCAAAATGGCTCAACAGCGCCCCCTTTAAAATTTCAAAATTGCAGCCCCGCCTTCCAGATTAACGTAGAAAGATGAAATTCACAGGGCACATGTATAATGTCAACACGCACAAAAAAGCCTCTTGAAGCTTTATTGTAAGTGGAACAGGAAGTCGGCCATCTTGACAAAAATGGTACATTTTCGCCTTTTCTTGGCCATTTCGCATACCTTGTATTTTAAAGAACTCCTCCTACAGAATCCATGGTAAGGACTTCAAAATCAGTGTGTGTCATCTAGACTAGTGTATGATCATGATGGTTTGGCCGTGGCGTGGCGTTGAGTTTTGATGTTTCGCCATGACAGAGGAAATTGATATAACTTGAGTGTACACGGTTGGATCTGCCTCAAACTTTACACAAGTCACTGACAAAAGCCCTTCGACTGAGCGTCACTTGGACATGCGCTGGGGTGCGAGGGCCCGATCATCGCTGCTTGCAGCTTTAATTATTATTATTCCTCCGAAACAAACGCATTTTTGAGGGCCTAAACATGCACGAAAACTCATGAAAATTTGCACAGATGTCAGGACTAGCGAAAATTTCGATATTTTATGGGTCTCGAAATAAAGCGGGACAAAATGGCTCGACAGCGCCACCTAGAATTGACCCCCTCGATACAGATTGTCGTAGGAGAACGAAATTCGGTATGCATATGTATCATGACCAGACGCACCAAAAAGTCTCAAGGACACATAGCCTAACTCCAACAGGAAGTCGGCCATTTTGTATCAAAGTTGAAATTTTGTCATTTCCAGCCCGCATACTTTAACGAACTCCTCCTAGAGATTTGACCCCAGGACTTTCAAATTCGGTCCGTATCATCTACAGGCATAGGAGACTAAAAGTTATTAAAACAATTCTCATTAGTCTTTCCTAGGGGGCGTGGCTGGGCGGCGAATTTCGATCCTTCGCCATGAAAAATGAAACGGCTATAACTCCGGCATACATGATCCTAAGAGAGCCAAACCTTTTGTGCTTCATAAGAGTCCCGCCCTGAACGGGTCCATGTGACAATACAGGATATGAGTCATAGCGCCACCTCCTGGCAACAGGAAGTTACATGTTTTACGCTCTGACGCCCTGTGGGCAGCACGGTGATGGAATCCAGCTGAAATTTACAGAGAATAGCCTCAAGACCTTGGAGATCTTATATTATGAAGTTGGTGACCCTTCGTCGAAAGGTGTTGCCATGGCGACGCGGCGAATTTCGATGTGACGCCATGAAATTTCAATGCCTTATAACTTGACTCCACGTGGTCTGATCTTTTCCAAATTTCATATGCTTGTTAAGAGTCCCGATCTGAACACATGTTCAGTCTCATATTTAGCCAAAGTCATAGCGCCACCTACTGGCAACAGGAAGTATCATGCGTCGTACTTTGTCTAATTACTCCTAGGAAATTTGGCTGATGCACCTGAAATTAAGTCAGCTAATAAACGAGACCTTGGTGATGCTACATTTGGCAGCTCATGACCCAAAACGGAATGCTGTTACCATGGCGACACATCCTTCGCCATGAAATACGATACTGTTTTTCAGGGAGAAGGGATTGCTCTACAGTCATGAAACTTGACACACATGTCTAGAGTGATGTCAGCTAAAATCCTATGTGGTCGCTTTGAATGGGCGTGGCAAAATGGCTCAACAGCGCCCCCTTTAAAAAATGAAACGGCTATAACTCCGGCATACATGATCCTAAGAGAGCCAAACCTTTTGTGCTTCATAAGAGTCCCGCCCTGAACGGGTCCATGTGACAATACAGGATATGAGTCATAGCGCCACCTCCTGGCAACAGGAAGTTACATGTTTTACGCTCTGACGCCCTGTGGGCAGCACGGTGATGGAATCCAGCTGAAATTTACAGAGAATAGCCTCAAGACCTTGGAGATCTTATATTATGAAGTTGGTGACCCTTCGTCGAAAGGTGTTGCCATGGCGACACGGCGAATTTCGATGTGACGCCATGAAATTTCAATGCCTTATAACTTGACTCCACGTGGTCTGATCTTTTCCAAATTTCATATGCTTGTTAAGAGTCCCGATCTGAACACATGTTCAGTCTCATATTTAGCCAAAGTCATAGCGCCACCTACTGGCAACAGGAAGTATCATGCGTCGTACTTTGTCTAATTACTCCTAGGAAATTTGGCTGATGCACCTGAAATTAAGTCAGCTAATAAACGAGACCTTGGTGATGCTACATTTGGCAGCTCATGACCCAAAACTGAATGCTGTTACCATGGCGACACATCCTTCGCCATGAAATACGATACTGTTTTTCAGGGAGAAGGGATTGCTCTACAGTCATGAAACTTGACACACATGTCTAGAGTGATGTCAGCTCAAATCCTATGTGGTCGCTTTGAATGGGCGTGGCAAAATGGCTCAACAGCGCCCCCTTTAAAATTTCAAAATTGCAGCCCCGCCTTCCAGATTAACGTAGAAAGATGAAATTCACAGGGCACATGTATAATGTCAACACGCACAAAAAAGCCTCTTGAAGCCTTATTGGAAGTGGAACAGGAAGTCGGCCATCTTGAAAAAAATGGTACATTTTGGCCTTTTCTTGGCCATTTCGCATACCTTGTATTTTAAAGAACTCCTCCTACAGAATCCATGGTAAGGACTTCAAAATCAGTGTGTGTCATCTAGACTAGTGTATGATCATGATGGTTTGGCCGTGGCGTGGCGTTGACTTTTGATGTTTCGCCATGACAGAGGAAATTGATATAACTTGAGTGTACACGGTTGGATCTGCCTCAAACTTTACACAACAAGTCACTGACAAAAGCCCTTCGACTGAGCGTCACTTCGACATGCGCTGGGGTGCGAGGGCCCGATCATCGCTGCTTGCAGCTTTAATTATTATTATTCCTCCGAAACAAACGCATTTTTGAGGGCCTAAACATGCACGAAAACTCATGAAAATTTGCACAGATGTCAGGACTGGCGAAAATTGCGATATTTTATGGGTCTCGAAATAAAGCGGGACAAAATGGCTCGACAGCGCCACCTAGAATTGACCCCCTCGATACAGATTGTCGTAGGAGAACGAAATTCGGTATGCATATGTATCATGACCAGACGCACCAAAAAGTCCCAAGGACACATAGCCTAACTCCAACAGGAAGTCGGCCATTTTGTATCAAAGTTGAAATTTTGTCATTTCCAGCCCGCATACTTTAACGAACTCCTCCTAGAGATTTGACCCCAGGACTTTCAAATTCGGTCCGTATCATCTACAGGCATAGGAGATTAAAAGTTATTAAAACAATTCTCATTAGTCTTTCCTAGGGGGCGTGGCTGGGCGGCGAATTTCGATCCTTCGCCATGAAAAATGAAATGGCTATAACTCCGGCATACATGATCCTAAGAGAGCCAAACCTTTTGTGCTTCATAAGAGTCCCGCCCTGAACGGGTCCATGTGACAATACAGGATATGAGTCATAGCGCCACCTCCTGGCAACAGGAAGTTACATGTTTTACGCTCTGACGCCCTGTGGGCAGCACGGTGATGGAATCCAGCTGAAATTTACTGAGAATAGCCTCAAGACCTTGGAGATCTTATATTATGAAGTTGGTGACCCTTCGTGGAAAGGTGTTGCCATGACGACGCGGCGAATTTCGATGTCTCGCCATGAAATTTCAAAGCCTTATAACTTGACTCCACATGGTCTGATCTTTTCCAAATTCTATATGCTAGTTAAGAGTCCCGGTCTGAACACATTTTCAGGCCCATATTTAGTGAGAGTCATAGCGCCACCTACTGGCAACAGGAAGTATCATGCGTCGTTCTTTGTTGTATTACTCCTAGGAAATTTGGCCGATGCATCTGAAATTGACTCAGCTAAGATGTAAGACCTTGGTGATGCTACATTGGGTAGGTCGTGACCCATGACCAAACGCCGTTGCCATGGCGACACATCCTTCGCCATGAAATACGATGCTGTATTTTAGGGATAAGGGATGGGTCTACAGTCACGAAACTTGGCACACATGTCTGGAGCGACACCAGCTAAAATCCTGGATAGGTCATTTGCATAGACGTGACAATATGGCTCAACAGCGCCCCCTTGAAAATTTCAAAATTGTAGCCCCGCCTTCCAGATGAACCTAGGAAAATGAAATTCGGGAGGCTAATGTATCATGTCAAGACGCACAAAAAAGCCTCTTGGAGCCATATCGTAAGTCCTACAGGAAGTCGGCCATCTTGATAAAAGTGGTCATTTTTCGCGTTTTTTTGACCATTTGGCATACCTTGTATTTTAACGAACTCCTCCTACAGAATTCATGGTAACGACTTCAAAATCAGTGTGTGTCATCTACACTAGTGTGTGATCAAAAGTTATCAAAACATTTACTTAGCATTGAAGCGTGTGGCCGTGGCGTGGCGTTGAGTTTTGATGTTTCGCCATGACAGGCGAAATTGCTATAAGTTTAGTGTAAATGCTGGAGTCTACACCAAACTTTACATGTTTGATAAGACTCCCAGCCTGAACACGTCTAAATAGCAATATTCAGTCAGTGATGAAAACTGGCTCCATAGCGCCCCCTACCACATTTCAATGCAGCAGCCCCTGCAGCAGGCAGAGTAGGTGATTGAGGATGTGACGTTAATTTCCCCTTGCACTGTCTGAAAACAGCTCAGGGGTCCGTTTCACAAAGCAGGTTCAACAAACTCTGAGTCTAATCCTGAACTCTGAGTTGATCTACTCTGAGATAGAAAACTCTGAGTTTCCGGTTCCAGAACAGCTGATTTGAGTCAGTTTAATCAACTCGGAGTAGTTTCACCTGGAGTTAAGCGCGTGCACCACAACTATAAAAAGCCAGCATCAATGGAGCCCCGATTCAACGAGTCACCATGGCAACGGGGAAGAGGATGGCTGCGTTTTTCGCCCCCCTAGAACTAGACATCTTAATTCGCTCATACGACGAGTTTGAGCATGTTTTCAGAAAGAAGTGCAACACCGCTGCAGCTGCAAAAGAGAGGGAGACGGCTGCTGCTCGGTCATTGCGTAAGTTTAAATGTAGTCCTTTGTAATCACAATAATATTACAGAGGAAAACTGCTTGAATGGTGGCCTATTAATTTATTTCATTTAGGTCCAAGCGCACTTGGCAGCAGTTTAGGATGAAATTTAAAAACATTGTTCAAACAGGTGAGACCTCGGCATAATCTCATGGGGGTACCTCATTTTGATCATGTTTTACATTGTAAAGTAAATATTAAGTGGCTGTTTGACTGTGCAGTTGTTTTATCCCCAACATAATGCTGGTTTCACACACATAAATGTCTTCTCATCTACATCATGTTCTGTTAAATAATTAATCCTATTTAAACTAACACAGACTTCTACTCAGCCAACAGAAAGAAGGCAGATGCCCGTAAAACGGGTGGTGGTCCAGCACCGCCACCTCTAACGGAGGCAGAGGAGCTGGCCCTAAGCCAGAATTTAGGAAGGCCAGTGGCTGGCTCCGACATTGTACAAAAAACTTTTGCAAACCATTTGCAAAGAAACGCAGCGCAACACACAATATCTGCTGGGATGTGAGAGCATGACTATGATTGGTAATGTTGCAAATGTAAAGACGGCTTAGGTTGTGTATGTAGATGATGGACTGTGACGTGAAATGGTACCGCTCAAAAAGATAATGGCTGGAAATGCTAGAACATCTATGCGTGGTCTGATAACCATCTCTCGACGAATATTTAATTCTCTGCGCAGTAATGCTGCACCTTCATCCACGGGATCGTTATCAAAAGGACATGCCATGTTAGTGAAAAAAAGTCGCCACTTACTGTGCCTAATGGACTTCTAATATACTGACTCTGATTTTTTTTTTAATTTATTTATTTTTTTTAATGATTTCTTTAAATGACAGACGGCAGAACTAGGCTACGCCAAAACTCGCCTGCTGCCTGAATGAATGAGGAAATCAAATGGAGTGTGTGGCTCTGAAAGAGGGCGGAGACTGAGAGAAAGTCGAGGTTCATTGAGAAAAACCTGGTCCCGACCAGGTTAGATTCATGGAGTCTGTTGCTACGGTAACTGACCGAGAGCTTAAGTTACCCCTCTCTCTGAAACAGGCTAGAGTTATCCCTCTTTCTCTGGTTTGAGTTACCTCCCTTTTTGAAACGGAAAACTCAGAGTTTCCCTCATTTCAGGGTTAACAGACTCTGAGTTTTCACTAAACCTGCTTTGTAAAACGGACCCCAGGTCTGGGGACATCTATATGCCCGTGACAGAAGCCCTTCACCAGCGCCGAGCCCCGACATACGCAAGGACGCGAGGGCCCGATCATCGCTGCTTGCAGCTTTAATTATTATTATTCCTCCGAAACAAACGCATTTTTGAGGGCCTAAACATGCACGAAAACTCATGAAAATTTGCACAGATGTCAGGACTGGCGAAAATTTCGATATTTTATGGGTCTCGAAATAAAGCGGGACAAAATGGCTCGACAGCGCCACCTAGAAAGTCAAGAAAATTGAGCCCCTCGATACAGATTGTCGTAGGAGAACGAAATTCGGTATGCATATGTATCATGACCAGACGCACCAAAAAGTCTCAAGGACACATAGCCTAACTCCAACAGGAAGTCGGCCATTTTGTATCAAAGTTGAAATTTTGCACCGATTTTGTCATTTCCAGCCCGCATACTTTAACGAACTCCTCCTAGAGATTTGACCCCAGGACTTTCAAATTCGGTCCGTATCATCTACAGGCATAGGAGATTAAAAGTTATCAAAACAATTCTCATTAGTCTTTCCTAGGGGGCGTGGCTGGGCGGCGAATTTCGATCCTTCGCCATGAAAAATGAAACGGCTATAACTCCGGCATACATGATCCTAAGAGAGCCAAACCTTTTGTGCTTCATAAGAGTCCCGCCCTGAACGGGTCCATGTGACAATACAGGATATGAGTCATAGCGCCACCTCCTGGCAACAGGAAGTTACATGTTTTATGCTCTGACGCCCTGTGGGCAGCACGGTGATGGAATCCAGCTGAAATTTACTGAGAATAGCCTCAAGACCTTGGAGATCTTATATTATGAAGTTGGTGACCCTTCGTTGAAAGGTGTTGCCATGGCGACGCGGCGAATTTCGATGTGACGCCATGAAATTTCAATGCCTTATAACTTGACTCCACGTGCTCTGATCTTTTCCAAATTTCATATGCTTGTTAAGAGTCCCGATCTGAACACATGTTCAGTCTCATATTTAGCGAAAGTCATAGCGCCACCTACTGGCAACAGGAAGTATCATGCGTCGTACTTTGTCTAATTACTCCTAGGAAATTTGGCTGATGCACCTGAAATTAAGTCAGCTAATAAACAAGACCTTGGTGATGCTACATTTGGCAGCTCATGACCCAAAACTGAATGCTGTTACCATGGCGACACATCCTTCGCCATGAAATATGATACTGTTTTTCAGGGAGAAGGGATTGCTCTACAGTCATGAAACTTGACACACATGTCTAGAGTGATGTCAGCTCAAATCCTATGTGGTCGCTTTGAATGGGCGTGGCAAAATGGCTCAACAGCGCCCCCTTTAAAATTTCAAAATTGCAGCCCCGCCTTCCAGATTAACGTAGAAAGATGAAATTCACAGGGCACATGTATAATGTCAACACGCACAAAAAAGCCTCTTGAAGCCTTATTGTAAGTCGAACAGGAAGTCGGCCATCTTGAAAAGAATGGTACATTTTCGCCTTTTCTTGGCCATTTCGCATACCTTGTATTTTAAAGAACTCCTCCTACAGAATCCATCGTAAGGACTTCAAAATCAGTGTGTGTCATCTAGACTAGTGTATGATCATGATGGTTTGGCCGTGGCGTGGCGTTGACTTTTGATGTTTCGCCATGACAGAGGAAATTGATATAACTTGAGTGTACAAGGTTGGATCTGCCTCAAACTTTACACAACAAGTCACTGACAAAAGCCCTTCGACTGAGCGTCACTTCGACATGCGCTGGGGTGCGAGGGCCCGATCATCGCTGCTTGCAGCTTTAATTATTATTATTATTATTATTATTCCTCCGAAACAAACGCATTTTTGAGGGCCTAAACATGCACGAAAACTCATGAAAATTTGCACAGATGTCAGGACTGGCGAAAATTTCGATATTTTATGGGTCTCGAAATAAAGCGGGACAAAATGGCTCGACAGCGCCACCTAGAAAGTCAAGAAAATTGAGCCCCTCGATACAGATTGTCGTAGGAGAACGAAATTCGGTATGCATATGTATCATGACCAGACGCACCAAAAAGTCTCAAGGACACATAGCCTAACTCCAACAGGAAGTCGGCCATTTTGTATCAAAGTTGAAATTTTGCACCGATTTTGTCATTTCCAGCCCGCATACTTTAACGAACTCCTCCTAGAGATTTGACCCCAGGACTTTCAAATTCGGTCCGTATCATCTACAGGCATAGGAGATTAAAAGTTATTAAAACAATTCTCATTAGTCTTTCCTAGGGGGCGTGGCTGGGCGGCGAATTTCGATCCTTCGCCATGAAAAATGAAACGGCTATAACTCCGGCATACATGATCCTAAGAGAGCCAAAGCTTTTGTGCTTCATAAGAGTCCCGCCCTGAACGGGTCCATGTGACAATACAGGATATGAGTCATAGCGCCACCTCCTGGCAACAGGAAGTTACATGTTTTACGCTCTGACGCCCTGTGGGCAGCACGGTGATGGAATCTAGCTGAAATTTACTGAGAATAGCCTCAAGACCTTGGAGATCTTATATTATGAAGTTGGTGACCCTTCGTCGAAAGGTGTTGCCATGGCGACGCGGCGAATTTCGATGTGACGCCATGAAATTTCAATGCCTTATAACTTGACTCCACGTGGTCTGATCTTTTCCAAATTTCATATGCTTGTTAAGAGTCCCAATCTGAACACATGTTCAGTCTCATATTTAGCGAAAGTCATAGCGCCACCTACTGGCAACAGGAAGTATCATGCGTCGTACTTTGTCTAATTACTCCTAGGAAATTTGGCTGATGCACCTGAAATTAAGTCAGCTAATAAACAAGACCTTGGTGATGCTACATTTGGCAGCTCATGACCCAAAACTGAATGCTGTTACCATGGCGACACATCCTTCGCCATGAAATATGATACTGTTTTTCAGGGAGAAGGGATTGCTCTACAGTCATGAAACTTGACACACATGTCTAGAGTGATGTCAGCTAAAATCCTATGTGGTCGCTTTGAATGGGCGTGGCAAAATGGCTCAACAGCGCCTCCTTTAAAATTTCAAAATTGCAGCCCCGCCTTCCAGATTAACGTAGAAAGATGAAATTCACAGGGCACATGTATAATGTCAACACGCACAAAAAAGCCTCTTGAAGCCTTATTGTAAGTCGAACAGGAAGTCGGCCATCTTGAAAAAAATGGTACATTTTCGCCTTTTCTTGGCCATTTCGCATACCTTGTATTTTAAGAACTCCTACAGAATCCATGGTAAGGACTTAAAAATCAGTGTGTGTCATCTAGACTAGTGTATGATCATGATGGTTTGGCCGTGGCGTGGCGTTGAGTTTTGATGTTTCGCCATGACAGAGGAAATTGATATAACTTGAGTGTACACGGTTGGATCTGCCTCAAACTTTACACAACAAGTCACTGACAAAAGCCCTTCGACTGAGCGTCACTTCGACATGCGCTGGGGTGCGAGGGCCCGAACATCGCTGCTTGCAGCTTTAATTATTATTATTATTATTAGGGCCCGAGCACCGACCGGTGCGAAGCCCTATTGAAACTGAAGGAGTTATTATTATTATTATTCCTCCGAAACAAACGCATTTTTGAGGGCCTAAACATGCACGAAAACTCATGAAAATTTGCACAGATGTCAGGACTGGCGAAAATTGCGATATTTTATGGGTCTCGAAATAAAGCGGGACAAAATGGCTCGACAGCGCCACCTAGAATTGACCCCCTCGATACAGATTGTCGTAGGAGAACGAAATTCGGTATGCATATGTATCATGACCAGACGCACCAAAAAGTCCCAAGGACACATAGCCTAACTCCAACAGGAAGTCGGCCATTTTGTATCAAAGTTGAAATTTTGTCATTTCCAGCCCGCATACTTTAACGAACTCCTCCTAGAGATTTGACCCCAGGACTTTCAAATTCGGTCCGTATCATCTACAGGCATAGGAGATTAAAAGTTATTAAAACAATTCTCATTAGTCTTTCCTAGGGGGCGTGGCTGGGCGGCGAATTTCGATCCTTCGCCATGAAAAATGAAACGGCTATAACTCCGGCATACATGATCCTAAGAGAGCCAAACCTTTTGTGCTTCATAAGAGTCCCGCCCTGAACGGGTCCATGTGACAATACAGGATATGAGTCATAGCGCCACCTCCTGGCAACAGGAAGTTACATGTTTTACGCTCTGACGCCCTGTGGGCAGCACGGTGATGGAATCCAGCTGAAATTTACTGAGAATAGCCTCAAGACCTTGGAGATCTTATATTATGAAGTTGGTGACCCTTCGTTGAAAGGTGTTGCCATGGCGACGCGGCAAATTTCGATGTGACGCCATGAAATTTCAATGCCTTATAACTTGACTCCACGTGGTCTGATCTTTTCCAAATTTCATATACTTGTTAAGAGTCCCGATCTGAACACATGTTCAGTCTCATATTTAGCGAAAGTCATAGCGCCACCTACTGGCAACAGGAAGTATCATGCGTCGTACTTTGTCTAATTACTCCTAGGAAATTTGGCTGATGCACCTGAAATTAAGTCAGCTAATAAACAAGACCTTGGTGATGCTACATTTGGCAGCTCATGACCCAAAACTGAATGCTGTTACCATGGCGACACATCCTTCGCCATGAAATATGATACTGTTTTTCAGGGAGAAGGGATTGCTCTACAGTCATGAAACTTGACACACATGTCTGGAGTGATGTCAGCTAAAATCCTATGTGGTCGCTTTGAATGGGCATGGCAAAATGGCTCAACAGCGCCTCCTTTAAAATTTCAAAATTGCAGCCCCGCCTTCCAGATTAACGTAGAAAGATGAAATTCACAGGGCACATGTATAATGTCAACACGCACAAAAAAGCCTCTTGAAGCCTTATTGTAAGTCGAACAGGAAGTCGGCCATCTTGAAAAAAATGGTACATTTTCGCCTTTTCTTGGCCATTTCGCATACCTTGTATTTTAAGAACTCCTACAGAATCCATGGTAAGGACTTAAAAATCAGTGTGTGTCATCTAGACTAGTGTATGATCATGATGGTTTGGCCGTGGCGTGGCGTTGAGTTTTGATGTTTCGCCATGACAGAGGAAATTGATATAACTTGAGTGTACACGGTTGGATCTGCCTCAAACTTTACACAACAAGTCACTGACAAAAGCCCTTCGACTGAGCGTCACTTCGACATGCGCTGGGGTGCATATTATTATTCTTCCGAAACAAACGCATTTTTGAGGGCCTAAACGTGCACGAAAAGTTGTTAAACTTTGCACATACATCAGAAGTGGTGAAAAATTTGATATTTTATGGGTCTTGCAAAAAGGCGGGGCAAAATGGCTCGATAGCGCCCCCTAGGAAATTAGGAAAATTGAGCCCCTCGATACAGATTGTCGTAGGAGAACGAAATTCAGTATGCATATGTATCATGACCAGTCGCACCAAAAAGTCTCTTGGACACATACCCTAACGCCAACAGGAAGTTGGCCATTTTGTGTCAAAGTTGCGATTTTGACACCGATTTGGTCATTTCCAGCCTGCATACTTTAACGAACTCCTCCTAGAGAATTGACCTCAGCCACTTGGAATTCGGTCTGTATCATCTACAGACATAGGAGATTAAAAGTTATCAAAACGGTGAGTTTTCGTCATTGCCAAGGGGGCGTGGCTGGGGGGTGAAATTCGATCCTTCGCCATGAAATTTGAAACGGCCATAACTCCGGCATACATGATCCCAAGAGACCCAAACCTTTTGTGATTGATTAAGAGTCCTGCCCTGAACACATCCATGTGATTAATAAAGAAAGAATAAGAAAGAAACAAACACACGAAATACAATAGGGTCTTTGCCCTTTGGGCTCAGGCCCAAATTAAAGCTGCAAGCAGCGTTGAATGGGCCTTTGCACCCTTGCGCACTTCGGGTTGCGGCGCAATTGAAAGGCTTCTGTGACGGGCATGTAGATGTCTTCAGACCCAGGCTGTTCTCAGACGGTACAAGAAGGAGATAAACATCACTTCCTTTGTCCACTATTTTGCTCGCTGTTGGGACTGCTTTACTGAAATTTTGTAGGGGGCGCTATTCAGCCAGTTTGCATCACTGATGGAATATTGTCATGTACACGTGTTCAGGCCGGGAGTCTTATCAAACATATAAAGTTTGGTGCAGATTGGAGCATTTACAATAAAGTTATAGTAACTTCCTCTGTCATGGTGAAACATCAAATCTCAGCAGTGTGAGGATGAGAATTTTCTGCAGGGTGAGACATGGCTGCCTTGCTCACACCTGTGTCATAAAAATCATGCATGTTTTGTGCCCATTCACTTGAATTTCAATTAGTAAATTGAAAACCCTTGATGAGTTTGTGTGTAAAACAAATTAATTTCCTAATTTTCATCAAGTCTATTTTTAGAAATGTAAAGACTTTTAACTAGGGATGCACGACATTGGATTTTTGCTGATATCCAATATGCTGATATTTCCAACTCATTGTGGCTGATTGCTGATGCCGATATATGCACATATTTTTACCAGCTGGCTGAGGAGGCTATTATGCATGTAAGCATAGATTATACTATGATCAAGAAAGACAATATATGAAGGAAGAACTTAGGAAGACTGGAGTTCAGTAGCTCAGCATTGAAGTTCTTCCCTCATATTGGCTATAGTCTCTCTTGATCATTAGTACAATATATGATTGCGTGTATAATAGTCTCCTCAGCCAAGTGGGAAAAAATATGTGCATATATGAACATTGGCAGTTGGCAAAAATGACAGTCAAAAAGTAATTGTGTTAAATAACCGTGATCCAATATTGAACATGATCATCGTGATTATGATTTTTGTCATAATCGAGCACCCCTAAAAACAACATAAATTGTGATTTACATACACACACATACACACACACACAACAAGAAGATTAAATATGTAAGTGATAAATTGTAAATGGTATATATGTAAATATGTAATGAATTGTTTTCTTTAAGAAACTGTTACTTGGACATTTTTCAGTGTGCTCCTAAAGTTATATGTGTGCTCCTAATTTTATTCATTTAGGAGCACATGTACTCCTTGAAAAAAAAGTAAGGACTGAAAACTGCTGTTGGATGTGTAGAAACACTAAATAACTGGAGTGTGGTGCAGTCCAAGGGCTTCTGTCACCGGCATGTAGATGTTTTCAGACCTGGGCTGACAGGTCTGACTTTACCTACCCCCCCCCCCCCCCCCTCCCATTCTCTCTCTCCCTCTCAGCTGGTTCTTCCCTCATATAGGCTATAGTCTTTCTTGATCATTAGTACAATATATGATTGCATGTATAATAGTCTCCTCAGCCAAGTGGGAAAAATATGTGCATATATGAACATCAGCAATTGGCAAAAATAACAGTCCAAAAAGTAATCGTGTTAAATAATTGTGATCCAATATTGAACAAGATAATCATGGTTATGATTTTTGCCATAATCGAGCAACCCTAAAAACAACATAAATTGTGATTTACATACACACACACACACACACACACACACACACAGATTTTAAATATGTATGTGATAAATTGTAAATCTTTATGTAATCAATTGTTTTCTTTAAGAAACTGTTATTTGAACATTTTTCAGTGTGCTCCTAAAGTTATATGTGTGCTCCTAATTTTTTTTTCATTTAGGAGCACGTACTCCTCGAAAAAAAGTAAGGATTGAACGCTGCTGTCAGATGTGTAGAAACACTAAATACCTGGAGTGTGAGGATTGAACACTGCTGTCAGATGTGTAGAAATGCTAAGTAACTGGAGTGTGGCACAGTCCAAGGGCTTCTGTCACAGGCATGTAGATGTTTTCAGACCTGGACTGACAGGTCTTACTTTACCCATCTCCCCCTCCCATTCTCTCTCTCTCCCTCTCAGCTGGAGAGAAGGACTTCAGAGTACTCTTCTTGTGAAATATCCTCATAAATCCCATGACTTACAAATCTTACATTAAAAATCATGCCTTTTGTAGGAATTTTCGTCGTGAATCCATTGATACAGGTTTGAAAGTGGTCGGACTTATAGTTTAGATGCCAGATACCCCAGTTTGACACAAAGTCTATGCCCAGAGATTGCCTCTCCATTGGGGGGTGATGTCGCCCTTTGGGCTCAGGCCCTAATTAAAGCTGCAAGCAGCGTTGAATGGGCCTTCGCGCCCTTGCACAAATCGGGCCGCGGTGCAGTCACCTATGCTTCTGGGAACCAAGAAAACGTTTGGAGATGATCAGTGTGAGAGCCTTTTGACACACAATACTAACCAGTTTCTCTCTGTGAACCCACCCCTCTGTTTATCACAGATAATTATGAATTATGAAATCAAGCTATTGTTAACCTTAATCAATAATTCGGGCACCAACTGTTGGATCTGTGAGGAACACAGTTGTTTATTTGCAATAATTATCAATTATCAAGGATAATTAACTAATTATAACAATTAATAGAATTATTAATATGAACTAACAAATATGGGGCACCACCCGGAAACTGGGACCAATAACCAAACAAGGTAGAGTTCGCCTAGAATGTTATCTGAGAGATAAACATTCAAGAGTGAACAAAGAAGGGTTGAATTCGAGCTCTAACTCCTTCAATCAGCCACTTTTCACAATATGTTACACACAATAATGACAAAAGAACTTCTCTTCAAGGATATAACAGTGTTTATTAAACAAAGCAAAAAGCACATTTTGGCACTTTGGGGGTTAATTTTTACATTTTATCAAATTTTTCACCAGACCTGATGTGCGTGCCAAATTTGGTGACTTTTTGAGCATGTTTAGGGGTCAATTTTAGAGTTGAAGTGGCGTATTAATAAAAAATAATAATAGGAAAGAAACAAACACACGAAAAAAACAATAGGGTCTTCGACCTTTGGGCTCAGGCCCTAAAAATGTGATTTTTAATGTAAGATTTGGCCAAAGTCATGGGATTTCTGAGGATATTTCACAGGAAGAGTACTCTGAAGTCCTTCTCTCCAGCTGAGAGGGAGAGAGAGAGAATGGGAGGGGGAGATGGGTAAAGTAAGACCTGTCAGTCCAGGTCTGAAAACATCTACATGCTGGTGACAGAAGCCCTTGGACTGTGCCACACTCCAGTTACTTAGCGTTTCTACACATCTGACAGCAGTGTTTAATCCTTACTTTTTTTTCGAGGAGTACGTGCTCCTAAATGAAAAAAAAATTAGGAGCACACATATAACTTTAGGAGCACACTGAAAAATGTTCAAATAACAGTTTCTTAAAGAAAACAATTGATTACATAAAGATTTACAATTTATCACATACATATTTAAACTCTGTGTGTGCGTGTGTGTGTGTATGTAAATGACAATTTATGTTGTTTTTAGGGGTGCTCGATTATGGCAAAAATCATAATCACAATTATCATGTTCAATATTGGATCACGATTATTTAACACGATTCATTTTTGCCAACTGCCGATGTTCATATATGCACATATTTTTTCCCACTTGGCTGAGGAGACTGTTACACATGCAATCATATATTGTACTTGTCCTGTCCTCTTTACACGCCTTGCGTAAATAACAGGCATAAAAGGCAGGTAAGTCCACCCCCAATTACCACACAGACAGCGATGAATCCAGTTGATGCTCTTTAATGTGGCAACTGGCAGTAGGGTAAAACTGACAAAGAAAAAACATACAATCAACAAAGAGTCAAAAATCTTGCTATAAGAAAGATAAAATCAGTAGTCTAAATCAGAAATAATAACTATATTAAACCTTACAAAGAACTCCTGAATGTGCTAAAAGATATGCTACAGGAAGCATATTACGGCTGTAATGTATATCATGTATATTTCCTCAATTAAAGCTGGCCAGAACATGTGGCTGACATGAACACATTATCCAGATTTCCAAACTTCACACATACCATACAAAATATATACAAATTGTGACAATACACTCATATATAAACAAATGATGAACCCAAACTCTGTTATAACATACCGACGATGCTTTCAAAGCTCAAGATGTCCAGATGGAGCATGTGCTTTTCCTGGGTCTAACATGGAGTACTGCCCCTGCTGCATATTGATGATGTCATAGAGATACACCTCATGTGCTGCAAACTACTCCCATAAAACTCACCAGCAGATGGTGCTAAACAAAATACAAACTGCTGACAAATTACCAAACTAATAAGGCAGAGCACTCCCCGCCTGGTATCCCCAGATACCACAAATGTTTTCAAAGTTCACCTTTGGGGAGAAAGTCACACTCTCCTAGCTGTCAGGGGAGAGTAGCAGGATTACTTCAGTCACAGGTCTGAGGAACAGCTTTGTTCCATTCAATTATTCAATTAAACTCAATTATTCGTCTCATCAAGCCCTACAAATCATATGCTGACACCACTGACCTAAATCCAACAGGAAGTCTACAGTGTGCTCATCAAAGTATGACTTTGTGCCAATTTTAGACCTTGAATAAACACTATCTCCTCCTAGGGCTTTAATGGTATTGGCTTCAACCTTTAATACATGACTTATCACACTGTGCTGAACAAAAGTTATTAAAAACTTTGTAATAACTCGAACGGTTTAGATTTTGTAAGCCCCGAAAGTTGGAGTGCCACATTGCACCTTACACTGACGTGCTGACGTGCTACGCTAAGCGTATTGTATCATTTCCGGTTGCCGACTGTGTCTACTGATAGCGTTGTTGCTGCTCTCATCTCAGTTGATTTTCCTATATATATCACATTACTGTGGATTAATATCTGCTGTATATTTAAACTTTTGCTAGTTTTACACAAGCACTCTCAGTGCTTTTCTCTTAGCGACTTTTCTCGCTAATCGCACAAGTTGTTAGTCACTTTAGCTCTGCAGCTAGCACTAGCAGCTAACTTAAACTAAGCAGTTAGCGATGGTTTCTCTCTCTCCCTCTCGTTCTCCTGCTCTCTCTTGCTCGGTGTGTCAAATGTTTAGTTATTCCTCTGCCTCCTTTAGTGATAGTGGTAAGTGTAATAAGTGTAGTTTATTTGCAGCACTGGAGGCAAGGCTTAGTGAATTGGAAGCGCGGCTCCGCACCATGGAAAAACAATCAGCTGCTAATATAGTTAGCCAGCCCCTAGTATACGGTGCGGGCCGACCTAGTGTAGCTCCCACTCCCCCGGTAGCTCCCGAGCAGCCGGGAAGCCAGGGCGGCTGGGTGACTGTCTGAAGGAAGCATAGCCCTAAGCAGAAGCCCACGGTTCACCACCAACCAGTTCATGCTTCTAACAGGTTCTCCCCACTCAGCGACACACCCGCTGAGAAACAAACTCTGATTATTGGCAGCTCCATAGTCAGAAACGTGAAGTTAGCGACACCAGCAGCTATAGTTAAATGTATTCTTGGGGCCAGAGCGGGCGACATTGAGTCAAATTTAAAACTGCTGGCTAAGAATAGACGTAAATATGGTACGATTGTCATCCATGTCGGCGGCAACGACTCCCGATTACGCCAATCGGAGATCACCAAAATTAATGTTGAGTCGGTGTGTACATTTGCAAAAACTATGTTGGACTCCGTAATTTTCTCTGGACCGCTGCCTAATCTCACCAGTGATGACATGTATAGCCACATGTCACAATTCAACCGCTGGTTGTCGAGGTGGTGTCCAGCAAACGATGTGGGCTTCATAGATAATTGGCAGACTTTCTGGGGAAGACCTGGTCTGATTAGGAGAGACGGCATACATCCCACTTTGGATGGAGCTGCTCTCATATCCAGAAATATGGCCAAGTTTATTAGTAAAACAAAACCATGACAACCCAGAGTTGAGACCAGGAGGCAGAGCTGCAGTCCTACACGCTTCTCTGCGCTTCCATTAGAGCAGTTACCCACCCAAAACCACAGAGACTGTGTCTGTCCCCCGACCACATAAATCAATTAAATCCAAAGTAAACAAAAGAAGAGTCATTCATGAAAATCTAGTAAAAATTAAAACCACTACTGCAATAGTACAACAAAATAAGATAATTAAATGTGGACTCTTGAACATTAGATCTCTTTCATCTAAAGCTGTTTTAGTAAACGATTTAATTTCAGATCATCATATTGATTTATTTTGTCTCACTGAAACTTGGCTGTGTCATGAAGAATATGTCAGCCTTAATGAATCCACTCCCCCCAGTCATATTAATACTCATATTCCTCGAGACACTGGCCGAGGAGGAGGAGTTGCAGCCATTTTCAACTCAAGCCTAATCATCAACCCTAGACCTAAATTTAATTATAACTCATTCGAAAGCCTTGTTCTTAGTATCTCTCAGCCAACCTGGAAAACTTTACAGCCAGTTCTATTTGTTATAGTGTATCGTCCTCCTGGCCCGTACTCTGAATTCCTATCTGAATTCTCAGAGTTTTTGTCGTATTTAGTCCTTAGTACAGATAAAGTAATTATAGTAGGTGATTTTAATATTCATGTGGACGTTGATAATGACAGTCTCAGCACTGCATTTATCTCATTATTAGACTCAATTGGTTTCTCTCAGTGTGTAAATAATCCCACTCACCGCCTTAACCACACCCTAGACCTTATGGGATTGAAATTGAACATTTAATAATTTTTCCACAAAATCCTATTTTATCAGATCATTTTTTAATAACTTTTGAATTCCTATTACTGGATTATACACCATGTCCTCACTAGATGTCTCTCTGATAGTGTTGTAGATAAATTTAAGGAAGCAATTCCATCAGTACTGATATCACTGCCATGTCTCAATACTACAGAGGACTCTTATGTTAACTTTAGTCCCTCCCAAATTGATAATCTTATTGATAGTGCTGCAGGCTCACTAAGACAAACACTCGACTCCATCGCCCCCTTAAAAAAGAAGATAATAAAACATAAGAGGTTAGCTCCATGGTATAACTCCCAAACCCGCAAATTAAAGCAAACATTGCGAAAATTGGAAAGGATTTGGCGTTCCACCAAAGTAGAACAATCTCGCTTAGTCTGGCAAGATAGTCTTAAAACATATAGGAAGGCCCTCTGTAATGCCAGAGCCGCCTATTACTCAGCATTTATAGAAGAGAATAAAAACTGCCCTAGGTTCCTTTTCAGCACTTTGGCCAGGCTGACAAAGAGTCATAACTCTACTGATCCATGTATTCCTATAGCTCTCAGTAGTAACGACTTTATGAGCGTCTTTAATGATAAAATTCTAACTATTAGAGACAAAATTAACCACCTCCTGCCCTCAACAGGCACCATTCTCTCCCCAAACACAGGAACCTTGGTAACGGCAGTAAATCCTGACATATATTTGGACTGTTTTTCTCCAGTAGACTTGTCTGAACTAACTTCAATGATTTGTTCAGCTAAACCATCAACCTGTCTCTTAGATCCCATCCCAACTAGGTTGCTTAAGGAAGCCTTACCCTTAGTGAGCACCTCTTTACTAGCACAGTCCTTTAAAGTAGCTGTAATTAAACCTCTTCTTAAGAAGCCTACTCTTGATTCAGGTGTTTTAGCCAATTATAGACCTATATCTAACCTCCATTTCTATCCAAGATCCTTGAGAAAGCAGTCTCTAATCAGTTATGTGACTTTCTACATAACAATAGTTTATTTGAGGATTTTCAGTCAGGATTTAGAGCGCATCATAGCACAGAGACAGCACTGGTGAAAGTCACAAATGACCTCCTAACTGCATTGGACAAAGGATTTGTCTCTATACTTGTCCTGTTAGATCTTAGTGCTGCATTCGACACAATTGACCATCAAATCCTTTTGCAGAGACTGGAACATTTAATTGGCATTAAGGGAACTGCATTAAGCTGGTTTAAGTCCTATTTATCAGACCGATTTCAGTTTGTACATATTAATGATGAATCCTCCGTGAAGGCAAAAGTTAGACACGGAGTTCCACAAGGTTCTGTACTTGGACCAATTCTATTCACCTTATATATGCTTCCTTTAGGTGATATTATTAGGAAACACTCCATAAATTTTCATTGTTACGCAGATGACACCCAATTATATTTATCAGTGAAGCCAGATGAACCCAATCAGTTAAACAAACTCCAAACATGCCTTAACGACATAAAGACCTGGATGACCTGCAATTTTCTACTACTAAATTCAGATAAAACTGAAGTTATTGTGCTTGGCCCTAAACACCTTAGAAACACATTATCTAATGATATAGCTACTCTGGATGGCATTACCCTGGCCTCCAGCACCACCGTAAGGAATCTGGGAGTTATCTTTGATCAGGATATGTCCTTTAACTCCCACATAAATCAAATCTCAAGGACTGCCTTTTTTCACTTACGTAATATCACAAAAATCAGGCACATCCTGTCCCTAAAAGATGCAGAAAAACTAGTTCACGCATTTGTTACTTCTAGGCTGGATTATTGCAATTCCTTATTATCAGGCTGCCCTAACAAGTCTCTAAAGACTCTCCAGCTGGTCCAGAATGCAGCTGCACGTGTATTGACTAAATCTAGAAAAAGAGACCACATTTCTCCCATTTTAGCTTCACTACATTGGCTTCCTGTAAAATCTAGAATAGAATTTAAAATCCTTCTCCTAACTTACAAAGCCCTTAATGGTCATGCACCATCATATCTTGAAGAGCTCATAATACCGTATTATCCCACTAGAACACTGCGCTCCCAGTATGCAGGCTTACTGGTGGTCCCTACAGTCTTTAAAAGTAGAATGGGAGGCAGAGCCTTCAGCTATCAGGCTCCTCTTCTATGGAACCATCTACCGGATTCAGTCCGGGGTGCAGACACCCTCTCTATGTTTAAGAGTAGGCTTAAAACTTTCCTTTTTGATAAAGCTTATAGTTAGGGCCGACCAGGCTCACCTTGGATCAGCCCTTAGTTATGCTGCTATAGGCCTAGACTGCTGGGGGACTTCCCATGATGCACTGAGCTCCTCTCTCCTCCTCCTCTCCATCTGTATGCATTCATGTAACATCAATGCATGTCACTAACTTTGCTTCTTCCTCGGAGTTTTTTGTGCTTTCTCATCTAACAGGAAAACCTGAGTCCCGGGCCGAACCTTGGCGGTCCTTCACAGTCCTGATGGCATCCTTCCCTGTCTATTGATGCTTATACTTGTTGTGATTGTTGCTCTCCTGTCCCCCCTCCCCCTTTCCCTCTCTCTTTCTCTCTCTCAACCCAACCGGTCAAAGCAGATGGCCGCCCACCAAGAGCCGGGGTCTGCTTAAGGTTTCTACCCGTTAAAGGGGAGTTTTTCCTTACCGCTGTCGCCGAGTGCTTGCTCATGGGGGAATTGTTGAATTGTTGGGTCTCTGTATATTAAAGAGTACGGTCTTGACCTGCTCTATGTGAAAAGTGCCTTGAGATGACTTCTGTTGTGATATGGCGCTATATAAATAAAAATTGATTGATTGATTGATTGATTGATTGAATGTCAACCGATGGGGAGGCAATCTCTGGGCATGGACTTTGTGCCAAAACTGGGGGCGTCTGACTGTTTGACTGGCCCACGGATTACGAGGAACCGTCTCAGAGCATTTATAAAACTTGAGCTGTCCATGGACTCTATGACCTCAAGATGGATAGCTCTGATGCTAAAACAGGCAAATAAGACGGCCCATCTCTTACTCTCAGCATGGCCACCCCTTGTACGACGTGCTGAGATGGTCCAGGGTCCAAATACATCAACACCAACATGTGTGAAAGGTGGTTCCATGCTGAGCATATCAGGAGGTGAGTCAGCCATTTTCTGGACCTCACAAGTCCCCGAAGCTTACAGCAAGTGATGCACTTGAAGATGAAACTGCTTACACACCTTTTGGCACCCACAATCCAGTAACCAGCTGAGCGAAGAGAACCCTCGGTAAAATGGCGTCCTTGATGTTGTGACTCAACATGGTAATGTTGCACAAGAAGGGATGCAACATGATTCCGTCCAGGAATGATTAGAGGCTTTTTCTCTTCATATCCCAACTTAGATTCCTGTATGCGTCCTCCAACTCTCAGTAGGCCATCCCCATCAATAAATGGTTCTAGCTTCCACAGAGAACTGTCCTTGGGGATATCTCTTTGGCTCCTGATGCACTGTATTTCTTCAGCATACGTTTCCTGCTGCACAGACCGAATGATGACATTTCTGCTCTGAGTAAGTTCCCCTACCATATACGGTGTCTCGCAATGATGCCATCCCTTACAGCTTTTTCGCTGGATCTTTTTAAGTCTTCTTGAAGAGGCATGCAATATGTGACAAGATGACTTTCAAGGGTGGTGGCAAGCACTGTCACTTGTGGGCGAATGTCCTTATCCTGTTCTGGGTCCAGGAGTTCATTTTTTGTGAAGAACTTTCTCCGGCTGAGATAAGAACACAGGCCCAGTAAACCAGGTGGTGTCTTTCAGATGGGCTGCAGAGATGAACCTTGTGGCATGGTCTGCAAAGTTGTGTTCAGTGGACACATAACGCCATTGTTGTGGCTGTGTTCCTCTCCTGATTCTTTGGATCCAATTGTTGACATAAACGTAGAATCTCCGCTTCTCATTGTAAATGTAGCCTAAAATTACTTTGCTGTCGTATAGAAGGTGACAGTGTCAAACTTGATGTCAGTCTCAGACATTATAATCTCTGCCATGTCCACAGCCATCACTGCAGTGCACAACTCTAACCGAAGTATGGTTTGTTCTGGACGTGGAGCCAATCTTGCCTTGCCTAATACAAAGCCCGTGTGGCAGTTCCCCTCTGCATCTGAGATTTTTGAAAAGGCAACTGCAGCTATTGCCTGTTCCGAAGCATCTGAAAAGACAGAGTTCTTTGTGCTGGGCCTCTGTAGGAGACACACCTGTATATGGCCTTGGCATCTTGAGGTGCTGAAGCTCTTTCAAGGATTCTCTCCACTTTTCCCACTGTTTCTCTTTGTTTGGTGGTAACGGAGCATCCCAATCACTTGTTTCCATTGAGAGTTCTCTCAGTAAGGCCTTGCCTTGTATGGTGACAGGTGCTACGAATCCTAATGGATCGTACAAGCTGTTCACTCCCCGGCGAGTAAAGGGTTTCCTTTCTTCCGCCACCTAGAACAGGAACGTGTCTGTCTTCAAGTCCCAGCAGAGTCCAAGACTACGCTGAATGCGTAGTGAGTCAATGCCAAGATCCAGATCTTTAAGGTCATTGGCGCGGTCCTCAATGGGAAAAGCCTCCATAACATCTCTGCTGTTTGAGGCTATTTTATGTAGTCTCAGGTAGGAACATGCCAGCATGTTCCATGTTCTTTTGAGCAAGTCGATAGCAGCCTCCGGAGTGGGTAGGGACTCTAGCCCATCAATCAACATAAAAGTCTCTATCAACGAACTGCCTTGTGTCATCACCAAACTCTTTTTCCCCTGCCTCAGCAGCCCGTCTGAGACAGTGGATGGCGACAGCTGGTGATGGATTATTTTCGAAGACGTGCACTTTCATGCAATATTCTGTGATGTCATTTTCCAGGTTGTTGTCTTCGTACTAAGGAAATCTCAAATAATTTCTGTCTTCTGGCTTGACAACAAAACAGTGGAAGATCTGTTGTATGTCCACTGTGATGGCAATGGAGTCTTTGCGGAAGCGGATAAGTACCCCAAGAAGACTATTGTTGAGGTCTGGGCCAGTCAGGAGGATCTGATTCAATGAGACTCCCTTGTGTTGAGCACTTGAATCAAAGACCACCCGAATCTGGCTTGGTTTCCTTGGGTGATATACTCCAACGGAGGGGAGGTACCAACATTCTTCATTTTCCCCAAAGGGAGGCACTACCTCTCCATGACCACCGTGAAATATCTTCTCCATGAATGAGATGAAATGCTCCTTCATCTCAGGTTTCTTGTTAAAGGAGCGGCGTAGTGAAAACAGACGGTCTGCTGCTAGCGACCTGTTATTTGGAAGACGAGGTCGTGGCTCTCTGAATGGAAAAGGAGCGACCCAACTGTTGTCCTCATTTTTATAGACTCCCTTCTCCATGGTCTTTAGAAAGAGCATATCCTCAACCGAAGGGCCCATCTTATCATCATTCTTTGTCTGTTGAAAGACGCTACATCCCAGGTGCTCTCCATGGTCCTAACAGGTGGGACCATCCACATAGGCAGATAGAGGAAGACCTGGGGCCTTGCTGCTGTACCACTTTACCTTCACGACATAGTGATTAGGGCATGGCTTGAAAACAGAGAGGGTAGTCATAGAGAGAACGAACTAAAACTCAATTATTCGTCTCATCAAGACCTACAAATCACACGCTGACACCCCTGACCTAAATCCGATAGGAAGTCTACAGTGTGCTCATCAAAGTATGACTTTGTGCCAATTTTGGACCTTGAATAAACACTGTCTCCTCCTTGGGCTTTAATGGTATTGGCTTCAACCTTTAATACATGACTTATCACACTGTGCTGAACAAAAGTTATTAAAAACTTTGTAATAACTCGAAGGGTTTCGATTTTGTAAGCCCCGAAATTTGGAGTGCCACATTGCACCTTACAATGTCAACCGATGGGGAGGCAATCTCTGGGCATGGACTTTGTGCCAAACTGGCGCGTCTGACGTCTAAACTTAAAGTCCGACCACTTTCAAATCTGTATCAATGGATTCGCGACGAAAATTCCTACAAAAAAATGTGATTTTTATGTAGGATTTGGCCAAAGTCATGGGATTTATGAGGATATTTCACAAGAAGAGTGACATTCTTCTCTCCAAGTGAGAGGGAGAGAGAGAGAATGGGAGGGGGCGATGGGTAAAGTAAGACCTGTCAACCCAGGTCTGAAAACATCTACATGCTGGTGACAGAAGCCCTTGGACTGCGCCACACTCCAGTTACTTAGTGTTTCTACACATCTGACAGCAGTGTTTAATCCTTACTTTTTTTTCAAGGAGTATATGTGCTCCTAAATGAAAAGAATTAGGAGCACACATATAACTTTAGGAGCACACTGAAAAATGTTCAAGTAACAGTTTCTTAAAGAAAACAATTCATTACATACATATTTACAATTTATCACATACATATTTAAACTCTCTCTCTCTCTCTGTATGTGTGTAAATCACAATTCATGTTGTTTTTAGGGGTGCTCAATTATGGCAAAAATCATAATCACAATTATCATGTTCAATATTGGATCACGATTATTTAACACGATTTCTTTTTGACTGTCATTTTTGCCAATTGCCAATGTTCATATATGCACATATTTTTTCCCACTTGGCTGAGGAGACTGTTACACATGCAATCATATATTGTACTTGTCCTGTCCTCTTTACACGCCTTGCGTAAATAAAAGGCATAAAAGGCAGGTAAGTCCACCCCCAATTACCACACAGACAGCGATGAATCCAGTTGATGCTCTTTAATGTGGCAACTGGCAGTAGAGTAAAACTGACAAAGAAAAAACATACAATCAACAAAGAGTCAAAAATCTTGTTATAAGAAAAATAAAATCAGTTGTCTAAATCAGAAATAATAACATATTAAACCTTAAAAATAACTCCTGAATGTGCTAAAAGATATGCTACAGGAAGCATGTTACGGCTGTAATGTATATCATGTACATTTCCTCAATTAAAGCTCGCCAGAACATGTGGCTGACATGAACACATTATCCAGATTTCCAAACTTCACACATACCATACAAAATATATACAAATTGTGACAATACACTTATATATAAACAAATGATGAACCCAAACTCTGTTATAACATACCAACTATGCATTCAAAGCTCAAGATATCCAGATGGAGCATGTGCTTTTCCTGGGTCTAACATGGAGTACTTCCCCTGCTGCATATTGATGATGTCATAGAGATACACCTCATGTGCTGCAAACTAGTCCCATAAAACTCACCAGCAGATGGTGCTAAACAAAATACAAACTGCTGACAAATTACCAAACTAATAAGGCAGAACACTCCCCGCCTGGTATCCCCAGATACCACAAATGTTTTCAAAGTTCACCTCTGGGGAGAAAGTCACACTCTCCTAGCTGTCAGGGGAGAGTAGCAGGATTACTTCAGTCACAGGTCTGAGGAACAGCTTTGTTCCATTCCGTGCATTGATCCTAACCTCAACCTTACGGACTCTTCTGTCTTTGCTGGGAAATACTTGAGTTATCAATCCTAAAGGCCAGTCATTTCTATTTACTTGGTTATCTCTCATGAGCACCACGGATCCAGGTACAATGTTTGACCTACTGAATGTCCATTTCTTTCGTGACTGCAGGGTACACAAGTACTGTTTACGCCACCTGTCCCAGAAGGTATTAGCAAGGCTTTGCACTTGCTGCCACTGTCTCTTGTACAGGTCTTTGCTGTCAAACTCACCTGGAATAATGGGATGAGAGCCACACTTCTGTGTCAGCAGTGTGGCAGGAGTGAGAATAAATGGATCACTGGCATCTGTGGACAGAGGCACCAGAGGTCTGTTGTTCACGATGGCCATCACTTCAGCCATAAAAGTGGTGAGCACCTCATGAGTGAGCCTGGAAGGCCTTGACTGGAGAAGCATCGAGTCAAGGATTTTGCGGGTGATGCCAATCATCCTCTCCCATGCTCCTCCCATATGAGAGGGATGAGGTGGGTTGAATGTCCAGATGCAGCCCTTTGCTGCAAGGTATCTCTTCATCGCATCTTCGTCCACATTTGAAGAGATCCCTATGTCCTTGCATGCTCCAATGAAATTTGTTCCCCAGTCAGAACGGATGTGTTTGACTGGCCCACGGATTACGAGGAACCGTCTCAGAGCATTTATAAAACTTGAGCTGTCCATGGACTCTATGACCTCAAGATGGATAGCTCTGATGCTAAAACAGGCAGGCCCATCTCTTACTCTCAGCATGGCCACCCCTTGTACGACGTGCTAAGATGGTCCAGGGTCCAAATACATCAACACCAACATGTGTGAAAGGTGGTTCCATGCTGAGCCTATCAGGAGGTAAGTCAGCCATTTTCTGGACCTCACAAGTCCCCGAAGCTTACAGCAAGTGATGCACTCGAAGATGAAACTGCTTACACACCTTTTGGCACCCACAATCCAGTAACCAGCTGAGCGAAGAGCACCCTCGGTAAAATGGCTTCCTTGATGTTGTGACTCAACATGGTAATGTTGCACAAGAAGGGATGCAACATGATTCCGTCCAGGAATGATTAGAGGCTTTTTCTCCTCATATCCCAACTTAGATTCCTGTATGCGTCCTCCAACTCTCAGTAGGCCATCCCCATCAATAAATGGTTCTAACTTCCACAGAGAACTGTCCTTGGGGATATCTCTTTGGCTCCTGATGCACTGTATTTCTTCAGCATACGTTTCCTGCTGCACAGACCGAATGATGACATTTCTGCTCTGAGTAAGTTCCTCTACCATATACGGTGTCTCGCAATGATGCCATCCCTTACAGCTTTTCGCTGGATCTTTTTAAGTCTTCTTGAAGAGGCATGCAATATGTGACAAGATGACTTTCAAGGGTGGTGGCAAGCACTGTCACTTGTGGGCGAATGTCCTTATCCTGTTCTGGGTCCAGGAGTTCAAAGATAGATTTTTTGTGAAGAACTTTCTCCAGCTGAGATAAGAACACAGGCCCAGTAAACCAGGTGGTGTCTTTCAGATGGGCTGCAGAGATGAACCTTGTGGCATGGTCTGCAAAGTTGTGTTCAGTGGACACATAACGCCATTGTTGTGGCTGTGTTCCTCTCCTGATTCTTTGGATCCAATTGTTGACATAAACGTAGAATCTCCGCTTCTCATTGTAAATGTAGCCTAAAACTACTTTGCTGTCGTATAGAAGGTGACAGTGTCAAACTTGATGTCAGTCTCAGAGGTTAAAATCTCTGCCATGTCCACAGCCATCACTGCAGCGCACAACTCTAACCGAAGTATGGTTTGTTCTGGACGTGGAGCCAATCTTGCCTTGCCTAATACAAAGCCCGTGTGGCAGTTCCCCTCTGCATCTGAGATTTTTGAATAGGCAACTGCAGCTATTGCCTGTTCCGAAGCATCTGAAAAGACAGAGTTCTTTGTGCTGGGCCTCTGTAGGAGACACACCTGTACATGGCCTTGGCATCTTGAGGTGCTGAAGCTCTTTCAAGGATTCTCTCCACTTTTCCCACTGTTTCTCTTTGTTTGGTAGTAACGGAGCATCCCAATCACTTGTTTCCATTGAGAGTTCTCTCAGTAAGGCCTTGCCTTGTATGGTGACAGGTGCTACGAATCTTAATGGATCGTACAAGCTGTTCACTGTTGATAACACTCTCCGGCGAGTAAAGGGTTTCCTTTCTTCCGCCACCTGGAACAGGAACGTGTCTGTCTTCAAGTCCCAGCAGAGTCCAAGACTACGCTGAATGGGTAGTGAGTCAATGCCAAGATCCAGATCTTTAAGGTCGTTGGCGCGGTCCTCAATGGGAAAAGCCTCCATAACATCTCTGCTGTTTGAGGCTATTTTATGTAGTCTCAGGTAGGAACATGCCAGCATGTTCCATGTTCTTTTGAGCAAGTCGATAGCAGCCTCCGGAGTGGGTAGGGACTCTAGCCCATCATCAACATAAAAGTCTCTATCAACGAACTGCCTTGTGTCATCACCAAACTCTTTTTCCCCTGCCTCAGCAGCCCGTCTGAGACAGTGGATGGCGACAGCTGGTGATGGATTATTTTCGAAGACGTGCACTTTCATGCAATATTCTGTGATGTCATTTTCCAGGTTGTTGTCTTCGTACTAAGGCAATCTCAAATAATTTCTGTCTTCTGGCTTGACAACAAAACAGTGGAACATCTGTTGTATGTCCACTGTGATGGCAATGGAGTCTTTGCGGAAGCGGATAAGTACCCCAAGAAGACTATTGTTGAGGTCTGGGCCAGTCAGGAGGATCTGATTCAATGAGACTCCCTTGTGTTGAGCACTTGAATCAAAAACCACCCGAATCTGGCTTGGTTTCCTTGGGTGATACACTCCAACGGAGGGGAGGTACCAACATTCTTCATTTTCCCCAAGGGGAGGCACTACGTTTGCATGACCACCGTGAAATATCTTCTCCATGAATGAGATGAAATGTTCCTTCATCTCAGGTTTCTTGTTAAAGGAGCGGCGTAGTGAAAAGAGACGGTCTGCTGCTAGCGACCTGTTATTTGGAAGACGAGGTCATGGCTCTCTGAATGGAAGAGGAGCGACCCAACTGTTGTCCTCGTCTTTATATACTCCCTACTCCATGGTCTTTAGAAAGACCATATCCTCAACTGAAGGGCCTATCTTATCATCATTCTTTGTCTGTTGAAAGACACTACATCCCAGGTGCTCTCCATGGTCCTCACAGGTGGGACCATCCACATAGGCAGGTAGAGGAAGACCTGGGGCCTTGCTGCTGTACCACTTTTCCTTCATGACATAGTGATTAGGGCATGCTTTGAAGACAGAGAGGGATGTCATAGAGAGAACAAACCAAAACTCAATTATTCGTCTCATCAAGACCTACAAATCACACGCTGACACCCCTGACCTAAATCCGATAGGAAGTCTGCAGTGTGCTCATCAAAGTATGACTTCGTGCCAATTTTGGACCTTGAATAAACACTATCTCCTCCTAGGGCGTTAATGGTATTGGCTTCAAACTTTAATACATGACTTATCACACTGTGCTGAACAAAAGTTATTAAAAACTTTGTAATAACTCGAAGGGTTTCGATTTTGTAAGCCCCGAAATTTGGAGTGCCACATTGCACCTTACAATGTCAACCGATGGGGAGGCAATCTCTGGGCATGGACTTTGTGCCAAACTGGCGCGTCTGACGTCTAAACTTAAAGTCCGACCACTTTCAAATCTGTATCAATGGATTCGCGACGAAAATTCCTACAAAAAAATGTGATTTTTATGTAGGATTTGGCCAAAGTCATGGGATTTATGAGGATATTTCACAAGAAGAGTGACATTCTTCTCTCCAAGTGAGAGGGAGAGAGAGAGAATGGGAGGGGGCGATGGGTAAAGTAAGACCTGTCAACCCAGGTCTGAAAACATCTACATGCTGGTGACAGAAGCCCTTGGACTGCGCCACACTCCAGTTACTTAGTGTTTCTACACATCTGACAGCAGTGTTTAATCCTTACTTTTTTTTCAAGGAGTATATGTGCTCCTAAATGAAAAGAATTAGGAGCACACATATAACTTTAGGAGCACACTGAAAAATGTTCAAGTAACAGTTTCTTAAAGAAAACAATTCATTACATACATATTTACAATTTATCACATACATATTTAAACTCTCTCTCTCTCTCTGTATGTGTGTAAATCACAATTCATGTTGTTTTTAGGGGTGCTCAATTATGGCAAAAATCATAATCACAATTATCATGTTCAATATTGGATCACGATTATTTAACACGATTTCTTTTTGACTGTCATTTTTGCCAATTGCCAATGTTCATATATGCACATATTTTTTCCCACTTGGCTGAGGAGACTGTTACACATGCAATCATATATTGTACTTGTCCTGTCCTCTTTACACGCCTTGCGTAAATAAAAGGCATAAAAGGCAGGTAAGTCCACCCCCAATTACCACACAGACAGCGATGAATCCAGTTGATGCTCTTTAATGTGGCAACTGGCAGTAGAGTAAAACTGACAAAGAAAAAACATACAATCAACAAAGAGTCAAAAATCTTGTTATAAGAAAAATAAAATCAGTTGTCTAAATCAGAAATAATAACATATTAAACCTTAAAAATAACTCCTGAATGTGCTAAAAGATATGCTACAGGAAGCATGTTACGGCTGTAATGTATATCATGTACATTTCCTCAATTAAAGCTCGCCAGAACATGTGGCTGACATGAACACATTATCCAGATTTCCAAACTTCACACATACCATACAAAATATATACAAATTGTGACAATACACTTATATATAAACAAATGATGAACCCAAACTCTGTTATAACATACCAACTATGCATTCAAAGCTCAAGATATCCAGATGGAGCATGTGCTTTTCCTGGGTCTAACATGGAGTACTTCCCCTGCTGCATATTGATGATGTCATAGAGATACACCTCATGTGCTGCAAACTAGTCCCATAAAACTCACCAGCAGATGGTGCTAAACAAAATACAAACTGCTGACAAATTACCAAACTAATAAGGCAGAACACTCCCCGCCTGGTATCCCCAGATACCACAAATGTTTTCAAAGTTCACCTCTGGGGAGAAAGTCACACTCTCCTAGCTGTCAGGGGAGAGTAGCAGGATTACTTCAGTCACAGGTCTGAGGAACAGCTTTGTTCCATTCCGTGCATTGATCCTAACCTCAACCTTACGGACTCTTCCGTCTTTGCTGGGAAATACTTGAGTTATCAATCCTAAAGGCCAGTCATTTCTATTTACTTGGTTATCTCTCATGAGCACCACGGATCCAGGTACAATGTTTGACCTACTGAATGTCCATTTCTTTCGTGACTGCAGGGTACACAAGTACTGTTTATGCCACCTGTCCCAGAAGGTATTAGCAAGGCTTTGCACTTGCTGCCACTGTCTCTTGTACAGGTCTTTGCTGTCAAACTCACCTGGAATAATGGGATGAGAGCCACACTTCTGTGTCAGCAGTGTGGCAGGAGTGAGAATAAATGGATCACTGGCATCTGTGGACAGAGGCACCAGAGGTCTGTTGTTCACGATGGCCATCACTTCAGCCATAAAAGTGGTGAGCACCTCATGAGTGAGCCTGGAAGGCCTTGACTGGAGAAGCATCGAGTCAAGGATTTTGCGGGTGATGCCAATCATCCTCTCCCATGCTCCTCCCATATGGAGGGATGAGGTGGGTTGAATGTCCAGATGCAGCCCTTTGCTGCAAGGTATCTCTTCATCGCATCTTCGTCCACATTTGAAGAGATCCCTATGTCCTTGCATGCTCCAATGAAATTTGTTCCCCAGTCAGAACGGATGTGTTTGACTGGCCCACGGATTACGAGGAACCGTCTCAGAGCATTTATAAAACTTGAGCTGTCCATGGACTCTATGACCTCGAGATGTACCCCTTGTACGATGTGCTGAGATAGTCCAGGGTCCAAATACATCAACACCAACATGTGTGAAAGGTGGTTCCATGCTGAGCCTATCAGGAGGTAAGTCAGCCATTTTCTGGACCTCACAAAACCCCCGAAGCTTACGGCAAATGATGCACTTGAAGATGTAACTGCTTACACACCTTTTGGCACCCACAATCCAGTAACTAGCTGAGCGAAGAGCACCCTCGGTAAAATGGTGTCCTTGATGTTGTGACTCAACATGGTAATGTTGCACAAGAAGGGATGCAACATGATTCCGTCCAGGAATGATTAGAGGCCTTTTCTCTTCATATCCCAACTTAGATTCCCGTATGCATCCTCCAACTCTCAGTAGGCCATCCCCATCAATAAATGGTTCTAACTTCCACAGAGAACTGTCCTTGGGGATATCTCTTTGGCTCCTGATGCACTGTATTTCTTCAGCATACATTTCCTGCTGCACAGACCGAATGATGACATTTCTGCTCTGAGTAAGTTCCTCTACCATATACGGTGTCTCGCAATGATGCCATCCCTTACAGCTTTTCGCTGGATCTTTTTAAGTCTTCTTGAAGAGGCATGCAATATGTCTGAGACGAGATATGTTACGAAGAAGAACCTTCCAGGTCGAAAAGCGCTCAAAGTGCTGCGAGCCTAGATGACTTTCATGGCTGGTGGCAAGCACTGTCATTTGTGGGCGAATGTCCTTATCCTGTTCTGGGTCCAGTAGTTCAAAGATAGATTTTTTGTAAAGAACTTTCTCCAGCTGAGATAAGAACACAGGCCCAGTAAACCAGGTGGGCTGCAGAGATGAACCTTGTGGCATGGTCCGCAAGGTTGTGTTCAGTGGACACGTAACGCCTTTGTTGTGGTTGTGTTCCTCTCCTGATTCTTTGGTTCCAATTGTTGACATAAACGTAGAATCTCTGCTTCTCATTTTAAATGTAGCCTAAAACTACTTTGCTGTCTGTATAGAAGGTGACAGTGTCAAACTCGATGATACACCCCAAAGGAGGGGAGGTACCAACATTCTTCATTTTCCTCAAGGGGAGGCGCTACCTCTGCATGTCCACCGTGAAATATCTTCTCCATGAATGAGATGAAATGTTCCTTCATCTCAGGTTTCTTGTTAAAGGAGCGGCGTAGTGAAAACTGACGGTCTGCTGCTAGCGACCTGTTATTTGGAAGACAAGGTCGTGGCTCGCTGAATGGAAGAGGAGCGACCCAACTGTTGTCCTCGTCTTTATAAACTCCCTTCTCCATGGTCTTTTGAAAGAGCATATCCTCAATCGAAGGGCCTATCTTATCATCGTTCTTTGTCTGTTGAAAGACACTACATCCCAGGTGCTCTCCATGGTCCTCACATGTGGGACCATCCACATAGGCAGGTAGAGGAAGCCCGTGCGCCTTGCTGCTGTACCACTTTTCCTTCACGACACAGTGATTAGGGCATGGCTTGAAGACAGAGAAGTAACCATTTTCCAGGGTGTTGTTGTAGTAGGTGTTCACAGTAGCTGGCTTATGGACATCTCCTAAACAGATATTGCCAACAATTACCCATCCCAAGTCCAGTTTTTGCGCATAGGGGGAGTCATGTGGCCCATTTATCTGTTTCCAGACCTTGTGGATCCTTATGATGTCTCTGCCTAGCAGAATCATGATAGGAGCCTGAGGGTCAAGTTTTGGGATCTTTTGCACCAGAGTCTTCAGATGTGTGTGTGCAGTGCTGCTTCCGGCGTGGGAATTTCAGAACGATTATTTGGAATGGTGTTACACTCTATCAGTGTTGGTAAAGAGAGCACAACCTTCCCGTCAATGGATTCCACCTGAAAACCATGAGCTCTTCTGCCTGCTGTCTCAACAACACCAGCACATGTCTTGAGGGAGTAAGGGGAGTCATGACCTTTGATGTTGAAGAGGTCAAAGAACTCAGAACTTACTGATGACCGATTGCTCTGATCATCCAATATAGCATATAACTGTATAGCCTTTTCTGGCTGGCCAGAAGGGTAGACTTTGACAAGACTAATCTTTGTGCAGGACCTTTCAGTGAGATCTCCACCGCAGACCTGAGTACAGCTTGAGGAAATGGTAGCTTCTTCACTATTGTTTCCTTTCTCCCAGCCATGCGCATGTGCAGAGGTTTGGGCCTCTGAGGACCAAGGTGCAGGTCCTGGGTGCAGGGCTGAGATATGGCTTTTGGTTCCACATTCAGTACACTTTATGTTGTTGTCACAGTTTTTGGCTAGATGTGCTGATGAAGCACAGCATTTATAGCAGATGCCATATTGCTTTAACAGTGCTTTCCTGTGCTCAATGGATTTCTCCCTAAATCCATGGCACTTTTGGAGGGGATGTGGTTTGTTGTGTACAGGGCATTGCTTTGAAGGATCCACTTTACTCCTGCACATAGTGTAAGAGAAGTATGAGAAGACAATTCAGTCTTGTGCACGATGATAGGAGACCTCTGACCACTGTACTTAGGGACTGATTTTCTCAACAGTGGAGGGTCATTGCCACTGGGGAGGAAAGAGAAGCTGGGATCATTTCGCATCTTGGCTTGCTGGCAATTGAAATCCACAAAGTAGCCAAACGGTGGGAAAGGAACTTTATACTCTTCCTTGAACTTAGAGCCATGTGAGAGCCATTTCTCTTGCAGATTATAGGGCAGCTTATGCACCATTGGGTTGATACCCCGGGCTGTGTCTAAGTAGGCGAGTCCTGGTAGATCCCCATCAGATTTGGCAGCTTCAAGCTCCAATAACAGGTCACCTAGCTCTCGCAGCTTTCTGTGATCCCTGTTAGATATCTTAGGAAAGCTATCCACTCTCTGAAACAGTGAATTCTCAATCACCTCCGGCGACCCATAGCACTCATCAAGCCTGTCCCAAGCCTTATCCTTCTCACGTGTTCAGATGACTCAGCACCTAGCCACTTCAACAAGAGGTCCATCTCTTCACTATCTGTAAGGTTTAGACCTCATATGGCGTTCAGGAATGATGCTCTCCACGCCCTGTAACTCTCAGGACGATCACTGAACTGCAGAAGCCCTGACGTCATAAGTTCACGTCTCGCGAAAAACCTGACGAAGTCTGACATGCTCTGACTCTCAGAGGGATTACCCTGTTTAGCCCCTGTGCACTGTTGAAGTGGAGGATGAAGATGATTTTGGTCACACATCTCTGTGTAAGCCTTGTAATCCATGTCTCTTTTAGGACTCCACAGTTTCTGGGGTTTTCTGTCTGAAGTTTGTGAAATGTGGGCTTTGGTGTGCCCTTCTTGACTTCCAGCTAAGGAAGTACGCACCTGAGGATGATGGTCGTGAGTAGGTTTCTCATCTTGAACATGAGACTGTATAGTAGCTATGGATGTGTGCTGTACAACAGTGCCTGGTTGACAAAACTGTCAGTTGAAGCTCCTTCTAATGCAGGTGTAGACTGAGAGGTGGTGTGCTTTGCGTGCGCTGCCACATATGCTTTTGTGCATTCCGCTGGATCATGGCTTTGCAGATTGATTTTGGAGCTGAGGTCCTCACTTTCATCTATGGCAGCCTCTAATGCTTAGGCTTTAGCCACCGCTGCTGCGGCTCTTTTCTCCGATTTAAGAGCATCCAGTGACACCTCTAAACGCGTTGTCTCCACCTTTACTGATGCCTCGAAGTGTGCTTGTTCCATTTTGATTTGGCTTTCCTTTTCCACAAATGCTGCTTCTGTTTTGGCAGCTTCTGCCTCTGCACGAGCTAATGCTGCAGCTGCACGAGTGGCAGAGCCATGTGATCTCTTCGATGAAGATAAACCTGAGACTTGAGACCTTGTCCGTAATGACTGAGAGCCTGATGATTTTTTGTCTGACATCTTGGAGCAAGACTTGCCCTTTTTATTCCAGAAAGCGTTGTTTTACTGTCCTGTCCTCTTTACACGCCTTGCATGAATTGACAGGCAGATAACTCTATCCCCAATTACCACACAGACAGCGATGAATCCGATGCTCTTTAATGTGGCAACTGGCAGTAGGGTAAAACTGGCAAAGAAAAAACATACAATCAACAAAGAGTCAAAAATCTTGTTATAAGAAAGATAAAATCAGTAGTCTAAATCAGAAATAATAACTATATTAAACCTTACAAATAACTCCTAAATGTGCTAAAAGATATGCTACAGGAAGCATATTACGGCTGTAATGTATATCATGTATATTTCCTCCATTAAAGCTCGCCAGAACATGTGGCTGACATGAACACATTTTCCAGATTTCCAAACTTCACACATACCATACAAAATATATACAATTGTGACAATATACTTATATATAAACAAATGATGAACCCAAACTCTGTTATAACATACCGACGATGCTTTCAAAGCTCAAGATGTGCAGATGGAGCATGTGCTTTTCCTGGCTCTAACATGAAGTACTGCCCCTGCTGCACATTGATGATGTCATCAGCTAGAGACACACCTCATGTGCCGCAAAGTACTGCCATAAAACTCACCAGAAGATGGTGCTAAACAAAATACAAACTGCTGACAAATTAACAAACTAATAAGGCAGAACAGTACTAATGATCAAGAAAGACTATGGCCTATATGAGGGAAGAACTTCAATGCTGAGCTACTGAACTCCAGTCTTCCTAAATTCTTCCTTCATATATTGTCTTTCTTGATCATAGTATAATCTGTGCTTGCCTCCTCAGCCAGCTGGTAAAAATATGTGCATATATTGGCATCAGCAATCAGCCACAATGATTTGGAAATATCAGCATATCGGATATCGGCAAAAATCCAATGTCGTGCATCCCTAGTTAAAAGTCTTTACATTCCTAAAAATAGACTAATTTACTAATTGAAATTCAAGTGAATGGGCGCAAAACTTGCATGATTTTTATGACACAGGTGTGAGGAAGGCAGCCATGTCTCACCCTGCAGAAAATTCTCATCCTTACACTGTTGAGATTTGATATTTCGCCATGACAGAGGAAGTTGCTATAAGTTTAATGTACATGCTCCAGTCTGCACCAAACTTTACATGTTTGATAAGACTCCCGGCCTGAACACGTGTACATGACAATATTCCATTAGTGATGCAAACTGGCTGAATAGCGCCCCCTATGAAATTTCAGTAAAGCAGCCCCAACAGCGGGCAAAATAGTGGACGAAGGAAGTGATGTTTATCTCCTTGCACTGTCTGAAAACAGCCCAGGTCTGAAGACATCTACATGCCCGTCACAGAGGCCCTTCAATTGCGCCGCGGCCCGACATGCGCAAGGGCGCGAAGGCCCGTTCAACGCTGCTTGCGGCTTTAATTAGGGCCCAATCGCTGACCAGCGCGAAGCCCTCTTGTTTCCAAAGAAATTATTAGGGCCCGAGCGCTGACCAGCACGAAATGAAATTCACAAGGCATATGTATCATGTCAAGATGCACAAAAAAGCCTCTTGGAGCTATATTGTAAGTCCTACAGGAAGTCGGCCATCTTGAAAAAAGTGGTCATTTTCGCGTTTTTTTGGCCATTTCTCATACCATGTATTTTAACGAACTCCTCCTACAGAATTCATCGTAACAACTTCAAAATCAATGTGTGTCATCTACACTAGTGTGTGATCAAAAGTTATCAAAAGATTTAGTTATCATTGAAGCGTGTGGCCGTGGCAATGTCGAAACAGTGAGTTTTCGACATTGCCGAGGGGGTGTGGTCGGGCGGCGAATTTCGATCCTTCGCCGTGAAAATTCAAACGGCCATAACTCCGGCATGCACGATCCTAAGAGACCCAAACCTTTTGTGCTTGGAAAGAGTCCCGTCCTGAACACATCCATGTGTCAATATTGGATCTAAGTCATAGCGCCACCTGCTGGCAACAGGAAGTTACATGTTTTACACTTTGACGCTCTGTGGGTGGCACGGTGATGGGATCCACCTCAAATTTACTCAGAATAGCCTAAAGACCTTGGAGATCGTATATTATGAAGTTGGTGACTTTTTGTGGAAAGGTGTTGCCATGACGACGCGGCGAATTTCGATGTCTCGCCATGAAATTTCAAAGCCTTATAACTTGACTCCACATGGTCTGATCTTTTCCAAATTTCATATGCTTGTTAAGAGTCCCGGTCTGAACACATTGTCAGGCCCATATTTAGTGACAGTCATAGCGCCACCTACTGGCAACAGGAAGTATCATGCGTCGTTCTTTGTTGTATTACTCCTAGGAAATTTGGCCGATGCATCTGAAATTGACTCAGCTAAGATGTAAGACCTTGGTGATGCTACATTTAGCAGGTCATGACCCATGACCAAACGCCGTTGCCATGGCGACACATCCTTCGCCATGAAATACGATGCTGTATTTTAGGGACAAGGCATGGGTTGACAGTCACAAAACTTGGCACACATGTCTGGAGCGACACCAGCTAAAATCCTGGATAGGTCATTTGCATAGACGTGACAATATGGCTCAACAGCGCCCCCTTGAAAATTTCAAAATTGTAGCCCCGCCTTCCAGATTAACCTAGGAAAAAGAAATTCGGGAGGCTTATGTATCATGTCAAGACGCACAAAAAAGCCTCTTGGAGCCATATTGTAAGTCCTACAGGAAGTCGGCCATCTTGATAAAAGTGGTCATTTTTCACGTTTTTTTGGCCATTTCGCATACCTTGTATTTTAACGAACTCCTCCTACAGAATTCATCATAACGACTTCAAAATCAGTGTGTGTCATCTACACTAGTGTGTGATCAAACTGACTGAAGCACTTCGACTGCGCCCGACACGACGCACGCAAGGGCATGAGGGCCAAATCATCACTGCTTGCAGCTTTAATTATTAATTATTATTAATATTTCTTATTAATTTATTCATTAAATTATTCATTCATTTATATTTTTTGTGACTATTACAGTGTCTAGAACATTTTAGTTATAACTTAGTTTTTGTGGAATACATTCATCAAATTTGATTTTGAGCTTGTTATGTTTATGTTGCAATTCTACATCTGTAGGTGAGGTTGGTAGTCAAAATAGCATGTGCACCTTACACATTACATGTGGACATTGCGCTTCTCACATGTTCACTTATGGAAAAAAATACTAATAGAAATATAATGTCTTTGATGATTCACTGTTGCGAAGTTCTAAATTTGTTTTCTCTGTTAAAATTTTGAGTTCAGATTAGAGTTGAATAACTGATTAAATTGTCTCTGGTTGCAGTATTTGAAACTCTATCTGTAGCAGTATTTGAAACTGTGTCTGTATCTTACCAATTGAAAAATACATTTAATTGATCCAGGGCTTTTTACTTGGCTTTGTTTGTTTGCCCAAATAGCTGTCTATTGCATTAGTTAGAAACAGGTTCTGAATGTTCTGGAATGTTTTGGGGGATGGTTGTTGCACTGTTCAGGGACAGGTGAGAATGGTTCTGAATGTAGGGATGTAAATGTTCTGGGGGGATGCACCAACTTATATGTGTTTTTAATACATATATATTTATTATTATTTGTTTTTACTTTTTCCATTTATGAATGCAACCAGCAAAGAGAGATCTTCTATACAACGTGCAGGATGTGATTGTTGCCATCCAAAATGGAGATAGTGATTCTGAAATGGAATCAGACAATACTTATGTGAGTGATGAAGAGGCAGATGTAGTATTGATGTATCAATACTACAGACGACTCCCATGCTAATTTTAGTCCCCCCCAAATTGAAAATCTTGTTGATAGTGCTGCAGGCTCATTGCAGTCAGCCCCTTAAAAAGGAAAATAATAAAACATAAGAAGTTAGCTCCATGGTTTAGCTCCCAAACCCGCAAACTAAAGCAAACATTGCAAAAATTGGAAAGGATTTGGTGAAAACTAGAGGAATCTTGCTTAGCCTGGCAAGATAGTCTTGAAACATATAGACCCTCTGTAATGCCAGAGCTGCCTATTACTCATCATTAATAGAGGAAAATAAAAACAGCCATAGGTTTCTTTTCAGTACTTTGGCCAAGCTGACAAAGAGTCATAACTCTATTGATCTATAGCATAGCATCTATAGCTCCCAACTAGGGCCAACATTGCAATATTACAACATTTCCCTAAAAACTTACTAAAACATAAAAAATTTAATTTAAAGAAAACCCTTTAAATTCAGCATCAGAGGCCTCCGACAACAACATCAGAAAGGTGAATTTTTTTTTTGCTCATTTATTTCTATATTTGGGCTTTACAGGGCTAATGACCTTTTCAAAAATATTTGCATGGCTGTTTGGGAAAGTAGGCTTTAAGCCACAATTTGGGCATTTTATTAATCAAAGTAATGCCTAAAACAGTTTCCCTTAAATCATTGCCAGGTCCCATTTTACCCTTTATGTGATAATAATGTAAATCAGACAGACTTAGACATATTTCAGTTGCACTGTAAAGCTGTTTACTTTCAGTCTTTTAGAAAGTCCTGCCAACACTACCTGTACACGTGTCAAGGTTTAACGTACATGTCATAGGCTCAGCAGATAACTGATCAAACCTGGCCTCCCAATCTGCACCCTGACCTTCTCCAGTTTCCTGTGTGTCTAATCACACACTGGGAGATTCCTCCACGACAGAACTCATCTCCAGCTGCCTTTATCTTTGAGTCACTGGGCGAGTGCATTTTCAGTCACAGCTTACTGAAGGTTACATTCATTCAGCGGGGAAGTTAGTGGGGAAGGTCGTCGTACAAAACATGCTGGGGGGAGAAATCAGTGTGTAACACAAGATTCTTACAGTCAGACGAGCAGCCTCAGGCCAATGGTAGCTCTACTATACTAACACTCCTCATTCCAAACTGACACACAATGATACTCTGGCAAAATGCATGTCAGCCTCTGTAAACTCATATCAAAGGCAGAGCTGAACTCAAGGCATTAATATATTCTACAGTTCTGATGGAGTTATATTGTAATGGGCATAGCTATGAAACACTGTTTTCTGAGTTTGTATAAAGTAAAGTAAAATTGAATGGAAAGAAAGAGTACTGGTTCAAATAAAACATTTAAATGAATGAAAAGATACGTTAATTTTGGAAAATTAAGAGGAATGATTCTAATTGACCAACAAAAAGCATGTGAGACTATTGACCACAGTGATTGTAAGAAGCTGACAGCAATGGGTTTGTGCTCATCAGCACTGAACAGTGGTGGAAAGTAACTAAGAAAGTTTACTTAAGTACCGTACTTGAAGGAGCAGTGTGTAGGATTTAGTGGCGTCTAGTGGTGAGGTTGCAGATTGCAACCAATACCCCTTCCCCTCACCCGCACCTTCCAAGCATGTAGGAGAACCTACGGTCGCTGTGAAATATTCCATTTCTGTCAATAGATTTGCCTAAATCTTACACACCGGTCCTTTAAGTACAGTATTTGTACTTTATTTGAGGATTTCCATTTTGTGCCACTTTATACTTATATTCACTACAATTCAGGGGGAAGTATGATACTTTTTACGGCACTACACTTAATTGACAGGCACAGTTAATTACTTTTCAGATTTTACATAAAAAAATATAAATGAGCTCATAAAAGCTGTTAAATATTAAACCAGTGGTTCCCAACATTTTTGGCTTGTGACTCCTTAAAAAAAGCCATCTAATTGGAGCCTTTTGTCATGTCATGTCTACTGCAGTGTTCAGACCAACATTAAAAAATGCAGCCCTCTCATTCATTTGAATGAGGGCAGTGCATCGATGCAGTAGGGGATTTGATGTCATCTACCAAGATGCTGCGCCGGCCAGTCAAATATATGCAACCACACATTCTTGCCAGATTACTTTGTAATGTGAACACTGTTTTTGCTGTTTACATTGCAATAACAATAAAACAGTTGCTACCATAATAACTTGCGAGTTGAATCACAGAATCACACTCTTCAGGGGCAAAGGAACATGTCACCCAGTGCAGTGGTGTGGTTCATTGATGTGTTTTTAATTGTTTTTGGACAACAACAGCACTCTATGACACAGAAGAATAAGATATACCAGGTTTTGGATACACAATACTTTTTAGTAGATCAGTTCATTGTTGTTTTGGGTCCAAATATGAGATTTGTTGACAATAAGAAAAAAATATAGAAAATCACCAGCATTATCCTTGAAAGACCTCATGCCCACCAGAGCAGGGCTAATGCTGCTGACCTGTGCTTGCTGACATGGGTACCTGTGTCTTCAGGTTTTGTGGTGTTAGAAATGGAATAAGTTACCTTTGCACTTTAAAATAAAGAGTAACCATCACAATTTTAAAAAAAGTCAAATATATAGCTGATGGGAAACTTTTGTAAGATGATCATCCGAGTTATAGTTTGTATGTAAAAAAAAAAAAAAATTTGGCTTTTTGACTGTGATTTTATTGATGATAATGTTGGTAATTGTTATGGAAATGTTTAATATGTAGCATTTTTTTATAATATTAAATAAACTAAACAACTGCGAACTATTGCACTTATTTCTGATCATGGCATGGGCTTTGAGGGTGGGCAGACTGTTTACACACCATGACTGGTTTGACCTGGGAAAGTCAGCTAGGCAGATAAGCTAATGTTTTCATTTTCTGTAATACATAAAATTAAAGTAGCCAAGCAACCACTTGTTACATCTGCAGTACAAGTGACTCAGCTGCTTTCAAGGCAACAAATATGCATACATATATGCATACATACATACTACATGCATACATTTCAATTTCTGGAAAGAAGAATGAATAAAATGAAAATGAAACTGTTTCTTCTTCCTCTCGTGTTATCTAGCATTGCAGACACTTTTGGTTTATTTGCCCAGCCATGTTTGCCTCACTGTGTCTACTGACCGAGTTGTTGTCAATGACAGACAGTGCTGACCAAAAAAGCAGTTTTATACTTGATTGCATTTGTTGTTATTTTGAATTTACAAGGGAGAAATCTGTCCAGGATCCGTAGTTACTGTCACATTATCTGTATCTCTGCTATATATAGCAGGCATGAGGTGGTGGAAACATGCCAGGTATATTCAAATGGAAAAAGGATAAGGTTTTGACCATTACTGAAGTTCCCACTACACAACAGTGTGTGCGGAAAAAAGGTTACTTTGGCTTCATCTGCATCTGATGATGCTAGCAGATGTAACATATGCCTTTTGCATGTTATATTAAATACATCAGCTGAGCTTTAAATGGTCACTATGTCTAATAGTAAAGTCTTGTAATATAGAATATAATTTTGTCAGTAATTTTACCTTTATTTAATAGTTGTAAGGTGCACATATTTGTGTTATTTTCATATTTTATGCTGTTATCTATTTATATATATTTCATATTTAATACTTGCCTACACAGTATCCAAGGTAATGATGAAGCTATAAAGCGCATCACCGGGGGAACAAGTCAGACCGGGCTTGTATCCCCCAGGTGAGTGTGTGACTGTTAAATGGAAACCTGTAAATATTAATGTATAGCTGATCTGAGAGAGAATTAATTACTAATTATTACTATATTGACTATATTGACTATATTGACTATTGATTATCTATGTGTACTGATTCATCTGTATTAATAGTGTCTTTTATGTAATTTGTAATATAGTAAGTCTTTGATCCTGGTCAAGGTTAGACCGTCGGCCATGTAATTTGTTATTTAACAGTTATTAAGCTTTGTCACAGAAATCATATATTTGTATTGTTAAGTTTCCTTTGATTATGATTTTATTTATATTAAATTGTTTTACTGAGACCGGGCTTGTATCCCCCAGATTCCGAGGTGCATGTAAGCAATAAACAGTCATCACTGAATCGACATCGGACCTGTCTGGGTGTCTTCGTTGGAGTCAACTTACGTTACTAACTGTCAGCTGTTAGTCCACCATCATCATCATAACACAACGCAGAGACTGTAGGCTGTCACTATCATCAGCAATATAAAAGAAACTTAAGGGGGGCATTATAAACTGTGAGGTTAATATAGTCCCCCGTTACACAGACTATACAGTCTCTACCACTACAATGTGTTTAAAATTCCAGTCTGCATTTCACAGTGTGTATCCTACAACCGTTTTTATATCAGACTACAACTCGGTTATCTGTCTCATCTTGGTGACTGGTAGTGAGAGTGCTCTGGTATAAACCTGTGGATTACTGGCTGAGTGGCTCATAGCTTGGTGAGGCGTTGAGCCGACACTGATTGTTAATCCTCATAGACTGTTACACTTCACTGATTACTATCTCAGCCTCTTCCTCTTCCTTTTGTCCTGCCATGCCCTTTGTCTCTCTCCACTCTACTGGGATCTAATCAGGAGGAAAAGGCAGGCAGTTTTGTCTAAATTCTGATCTGCAGAGGTAGAGGAGACACAAAGTAGGATCGGACAAGAGTGGGGAGGTATTAAGAGGCTGGATGAGATACTGCTCAGGGCTGTGTGCAGTCCTGATCCAGGCCAAGTCACTGGCTTGGCTCTATAGTAATTAACATGTTTCCTAATGGTGCACAGGTTATGTGAGCCCCTGAGGAGACATGTGAGATGTTATTTTTTATGGCGCTCAGACAGTGTGCAAAAATTATTAATTTGTAAGCACAAATTATTAATTCATATGCACAAATGATTAATTCATGCTCTCTAATTTATGATTGAATGAATAACTGAATTATAAGCAATTATATGTGCCACAATACCAAAACACTCGGGGTGCTCCTCCCTACCTGACTGGAAGGACACAACAGCTTTTAATTTCACTTCCTGCTGTTACATCAACTTGAAAGTAATTTGTGAACACAAATTAATTCATTTGTGATGGCTTGAATTAAGTAATTTGGGAGAACAAATAACTAATTTGTGCTCTCAAATTACTGTAAAATTAGTATAACAGCATTATAAAAAATTAGAATTCCTAATAAAAAAGTGTCACTCACCTACAGGCAGACTTTTGCCATGGATCTTATCAGTCCAGCCAGCGTAGTAACGAAGGGTTTTGATGCTACCATCCAGGTCAATGAAGACGGACTGCAGGAAGGGCTTCCCTGTGTCCAGAGTCTCCAGAGTCTAAAGGAACAGCAAAACTAGCACAGTTCAAAACACTTTTCTTGACTTTTTTACAATTTAAGTTGAAATCTGGGCAAAATACTGAGTACTCTAAGGGATTGTTACAGGAACTGTAAATGATGCTGAGGTGTTCAGGCCCCCTGAAAGAAGCCCAATTATAGCTTTGACTGAAAGGGTAATTATAGTTTATTACAACTTGTATCTTATCTCATGTTATCACAACTGATAGAAATGTTAAACATTCTATTAAACTAGAGTAATCCTTAAATAAATATCTATATCTCCATCCTGGAGAGTGACGTCAACAGGCTGTTCAAGAGACAGAGCCCCCACGAAGCAGCCAGACCAGACTCTGTCTCTCCCTCCACCCTGAAGCACTGTGCCAATCAGCTGTCTCTGGTGTTCACAGAAATTTTTAACACCTCACTCGAGATATGCCACGTACCAGCCTGTTTTAAGACCATCATCCCTGTCCCCTGTGACCATCTGGTAACTTGGTGCAGACAACAGAAATTGGAGCTCAACACTCTAAAGACAGTGGAGATGGTTGTGGATTTCAGAGGGAGTGCAGCCCCACCTGCCCCCATCACCCTGTGTGACTCCCTAGTTGACACTGTGGAGTCCTTCCTCTCCCTGGGAACCATCATCAGCCGGGACCTCAAGTGAGAGCAGAACATTAGAAACCTCACCAAGAATGCTCAGGATGTACTTCCTGCAGCAGCTGAATAAGTTCAACCAGTCAAAGTCAATAATTGTGCGCTTCTACACCGCCATCATTGAGTCCATCCTCACCTCCTACATCACCATCTGGTACACTGCTAGTGTCTGGTACACTAGTGTCAAGGACAAAAGTGGACTGCAGCATATCATCCCTCGTGTCATCCCTCCAAGACCTACATGCCTCCAGGACAGCAGGAAAGGATCATGGCCGACCCCTCCCACCCCAGACATAACACTCCCCTCTGGCAAGATGCTGACGTTTATCAAGACCAAAACCTCATGCCACAAGAACAGTTTCTTTCTGTCTGCAGCCAATCTCATCAACAAGGCCTGTGACCCCCACTGACATGGACTTTATGCCCCCCATGGACATTGCATGTTATTTTAACGTAATGCACCACAATCTCTCATTTGCACATCATCTTTGATCCTACATGGTGCGTTACATTAACGCAACTTGTATTAGTGTTATTATAAATAATGAATATTCCCTATACTGTTTATTCCTGGTCAATACTCTGTACATTCAGCCTATTCTCTTCTATTTAATATTTAAAATTCAATCAGTAGCTGCTCCTCTCACCAGAACATATTCTATATTTTATATCTTACATTTTTCTTCTGTTGTAAATTCTTCTGATTCTGATTCTGTAATCCCTGGTACCTTCCAGGCCTCTTCTTGCAGAGTGTGGGTTGCCATCAATTTACAAGCTGTTGTATTTCTCTGTTATACAATATTAAAGGGATTTAATATTATGTTATACTTGGTTGGTTCTAGATATAATAATAACTACAATAATGGTGAATTAATCTAGGGCCTTACAAGGGAGTGAGTTGTATGAGGTAGAAATAGCTGGCGAGGTCACTTCTGTGTGGAGCCAAGGGTGGTGCAGTGGGATGTCAGCCACAATGGTCCTTTGCAATGTACATTATCTTAATAAATACAATACGCTAAATAATGCAATACACCAGGCATGTAAAACTGAGTTTACAATTGACTATATTAAGCCATAATAATGATAATTTATGAATGTGTCAAACATGATTGACACTGTATTGCGTACCCTTCTCCTCTCCAACATCTATTCCATATTTACTTGAGTTACTTTTATTATAAAACAGAAAATAAAAAAGAAGTGAAGGTCTGCAGCTCTTGCAGACACTGACACCACTGTACCACCTCACTGTACCTTTAAATGGTCTGAATCTGGTCCTTATTTCCTCAAACATAGCTGAGAGTTTAGTGTAATTAGCCATACCCTGCACACTACCTTACCAGAGCATGTTTGCAATTAGCAGTCACATGCAATCTTGCATTATTACTTCACTCACATCTGTAAGGATTCGTTTACAGATCTAAGTCTTAATGCAAGCTGGCAGCTAAACAGAGTGAAAAGGCACAGCAATGGGGATTTCATTCCAAACAATATCTGACAGAGAGGGAACATAACATCCAGCAATCATTACAAAGAGAAAGAGAGAGAGATTAGGGTGGTGTCACAGTGTCATGATGTCATGAAATAATATAGGCCAATCTCCGATATAAATAAGTCAATATCATGACAGCACATGGGCATTTTTCTGCTGCAGGAAAATCCCAAAGTTTACTGCTCATGAAAGCAGCTTTTATGACTGAGATATCTTGTTATGAATAATATCTAAATAACAACCAACACTACAAAAAGAAACTGCAGTCAGTTGAAACATAGCATAAGTTACTCGTGTATTGCGGGGACTGGTCACAAAGAGAATATCTTAATGCCCAGTGTTTGTCAAGAACAGACACAGGAAGTACTAATGTTCTTGTACTTTACTTGGAAATTTCCATTTTCTGACACTTTATATTTCTATTCCACCACATATATCTGAAAGCTATAGTTACTCTGAAGGTCAAGATTGAAAGAAAATCAATGATAACCATATGAAATATGATGCATTGTTATACAGTAAAATAACGTAAAGTAAACGACCCTACAGTAAAATGTTTACAACCAGCTCCACTTAGAGCAGATACAACATTAAAAGGCCGATTATAAATGTATGTATCACTAATAATAATCAAATATAATAAAATAACATACTTAATCTCTGACAGGGGCTATCCAGGGGTATTATGCAGGCGTATTACTCATTGTGCAGTCCCTGCATAATGAATACTTTGACTTTTGTACATTTGCTTGTACTTTTACTTAAAGTCCTCCTCCACTCAAAAATGTGTTTTACTTATTGTTCCATCACTGTGATGTTGTTCTCTTCACTGTGCAGAATGATGTGTGTGCAGAGTTTGTGTTCACGTTCTTCTGCTGGAAAGTTTCTCTGAGCTCACCTTAAATCTGAGTTTAAGTACCTGCAAGCATGATTTTTGACATCACAGCTAGTTTGGAGCCAATTGTAATCCAGTATGTAACTTTCACAAGTGTGATGAGAAACTTGAAGCCTTCAGTACACACACTGACAATGGACTTTTCAGTGAAGTAGGAGATATCTTGTGTGAACTTCTTTTGTGAAAAAACATATCAGACACAAACCATTTTTCAAAGCAGAATATTGTTATTTGTCTTAAAACATGTCTGGGAGGGGTCTTGCAAGATTTTTTACTCGTAATGACGTGATATTGAATAATTATCATTTTTCTGCTTCTGGAAATCAGTGAACAGGGCAATTTTCTCTGTAGTCAGTCTGGTATTTTGGTGACCTATCTTACTTTGTCAGGAAGTTAAGTTTTGGAATTTCTTCATTAAGATACTCTAACCCCTCATTTGAAGTAAAACTAATGAGTCCATAGCCCTCATATATATCATACCCCATAATTAATAATATTTCTGATTGTCTAATTTGTCTTCTAGATAATTCCACTGAGCCACAGGATGATAGCAGCAGCAGCAGCAGCAGCACTTCCTTTCAAATCACCATTTAAAATCCTCCTGTAATTCTTGAACTGTACCATCACAATGTCTATTTTCAAGGAAAAAATAAGGACTACTTTAAATTTTATTTAAATAAAATTGATGCACTGTATTCGGAATTGAATGGTATTGTTATATCTGTACAATTCAGAAAAGTGTCCTAAATCAAGTTATTCCACGTAGGCCTATTTATGCAGCAGTTGTCTGCAGATAACAGCATTCCACTACATTTTAAATGGAGTTGGGAATTCTACAAGAGAATCATTAATTAGAGCTATGCCCTAGTGTGGGTAACGAATAGAAAATAAGGGGAATGAGCCCACCGCCAGCAGGAGCCGATCCCTCTCCATCAAGTCAGCCAGCTTGTGCAACATTTTGCCCCGGCTGGACGCATCCATTCTCTGCCACGGAGAGCCTCTCTGCTTGGCTGCCTTGGCTGCCTCCACCGCCTTGTCCACATCTTCCTGCACAAACAAAAATTAGAATAAAGCAGGACATACCAGGACACAGGGCAAGGTCTCGTGTATGACAAAAGGTTTTAAAAATTCTACCAGCTGTTTTTCTTTATTATATTAACAGAAGGGGTAAGAGGAGTAATATTAATAGTAGCCTACATTTATTTTGAAATATTTCGGTTCCCATGTTACCTTTATTTATTTACATGGGCAGTAGAAAGCAGTGTGAACTCTATTGTCAAAGATATTTTGTGGAGCTAAAACAACACTTTGTGGATAATATATAGACTTGGCATATAGATTTGGCAAAAAGACTGTGTCTATTTGATTAAGTTCTTATGCCTGCTGTATTAGATTAGACATTTCTTTTTTCTCATATAGACACAAACACCTGAAATCAACAGATATTTGAATGAAATTTGGCAATTGTTTGGATTGGATTGAATGGATTTAGAGTCAAAGCAAATGGGGGGCAAAATAATTTAAAGTCTTGATTATCCAGTGGTACAGTATGAAGGCCTACATTTAAGTATGTCATATAAATAATATTGTATAACAAAATACAGCATGCACAGCTGCAATTGATGTCTTCTTACTTTGTCTGCTTCGTCCACATCACAGATTTTGACACCTGTTGCTGGGTTGAAAGTTGGAAATTTCCTTCCTCTGCTGGATGTGTGCCATTCATTGTTTATAAAAATCTGTGGAAAGTGGAAAGTGTTTGCAGACATGTATTATAATCTCTTATATGTTTGACAGCAGACACCTATAGCTTTGGTTTTGCCTCAATTGACACCTGATTTACACTATCACCAAAGTTAAAAAGCTCAATGAGAGTGAAATGCTTTGACTGTCATGGTGAATAAAAACCCTACCCGCAACAGTTGAATTTGGTATCTATGTAGTGCACCCTTACCTTGGTGTGCCTGATCTCCTGGACTTTGATAGGCTGGGGAAAAGGCATAGCTGGGATCCCATCGGCCACTCCATTCTCTGTTCCATTTTGTGCCATTCTAGGTCAGCAGTACAGTCCACAGCCAGTCTGTCAGCTCCGTCTACTAAACAGTGTCAGCCCATCTACTGGCTTTTTATAAGAATGTGGAGTTCCTCCCTCCTCACACAGCAGTTGAGGAAAGCCCAACTCCGCCCCTATCAAAATAACAAGGGTCCTTATCTGAGGGGAATCTTGTTCTTGTAGCAGCTTGGAAACATCCTGAAACATGTATTGTATTTACTAATACTATGTGAGTAGTGTGGAAGAGTGGCCATGAGGCACAGCTGGGTTTACCTGCTGTTACATTTTTCCTATATAGTAAGCAAAGTTGTGATCCAGCAACTGCTCACCATTACTTCTGTCATTACAATGATGATTAAATGCATTTTAATTTTTTTTCATTAAGACTGGTGGGTTGACAGAGTGAGCATGCATTCATGAGCTGCTGTGTGGGTATGCATATGTGTGTGAGATATCACAGATAGCAAAGGGAGAGTCAAGAGTATAATTTCACACCTGAGTTATTTGGCTGTGTCTTTCAGTCCAGGCAATGAAAGTAATGAGAGTGAATTCATTCTCCTGCAAAATATTTACATTGCAACACAAGAGCTTTGATCTGCTCCTGTTGGCCTATTTGGACTGACTGCAGACTGTTCATCAACGGTGCA